>NW_008678687.1:49439-56659 GCF_000695815.1 Acanthisitta chloris
GTCTCTATGATCCATGCTTCCTGTTTGCCTCAAATTATATTAATTGCCTCCTGGACTTTGGAGTGCCTTTTTCTGAAAAGCTCTCCTCATTTCTACAACCCTCCCAGCAGAGATCTGAAGATACCTCTAGACTTCAGTGCTTTACTAAGTATTAAAGCTGTCTAAATCAAAATCCTTGTAACTATAATGAGCCCATTAAATTATTATTTTCTCCTTTGGTTAAAGGGGAAGTTATGATCAGACTTTATGTATCTCACCTGAGTATCTTTAATGTGGAAAGACTTCTTGCATTTTGGCCTTAGCTAGACTCATCAGACCACATGTTCATCTGCAATAATGTGATTGTCCTCATTAAAGCAAAAGTTAGCTTACACCAACTTTGGAATCAATGAAAGAAGGTAAAAAAAATTGGCACTTGGTTTATTAAAAGAATAAAATATAAAGAGTCCTTGCCCTCAACTTATATAACAAACTAATCAATATGTCTTTATTCAGAAGCCTACACTATGATTAAAAAAAGAAAAATATCACTCAGACATTTAGAATGTTTTTTTCCATAGAGTGTTGCATCACATGTCTTAGAGCAAGACCAATAAATAAAAGACAGCAACTTAGCTGACGTTAATGTCAGACCATTTCCAGAAAAATCTTTTTGATCTCAACTCTAGTTCAGTTTGTCCAGTGAAGTATGAAGATTAATAGACCTTTCAAATATTTTCTATTGTAAGAAGTACTAAATGAAAACAGGATAAATGCAAGATGATTATATATTTTGTTCAGAAAGCTGTGGGAAAGAAGAATTTACATATGAGCTAACTAGCAGTATAAGGCAGTTCTCTCCATAACGGACATGATGAGATATGATGACGATGGACATGAGCTTGACCATATCATTAATTTTTTAGAATTTTAGAATCATAGATTCATAGAATGTCTTGATTAGGAAGGGATCCAGGAGGATCATCGAGTCCAGCTCGTGACTCCACAGAGGACAAAATACAAGTTAAACTATATATCTAAAATGCTTCTTGAATACCAACAGTGTTCAGGCCATGATAACATTCCTGAGGAGCTTGTTCCAGTGCTTGACAAACTCTTCACTGTAGAACTTTTTCCTAGTATCTGATCTGAATGTCCCCTGCTGCTGCCCCAAGTCATTCCTTTGTGTTCTATCACTGGCCATCAGAGATAAAAGATTTGTACTTTCCTGTGCTCCCACCCATGAGCAACTTGTAGATAGTAGTGAGCTTATTTTATGCACAAATATTTCTACAATATATGAATAGACACACCTTTTTGCTTGGGTATAAGACTAACCATGCTACAAACAGTGGGTTCATCATGGGGTAAAAAAAAACAGACAACAAAACCCACATTTATTCTGCTGTTTGCCATTCTACTGGATGATTAGAAATAAACTTGTATGATGTACAATTATTTTTAATATGTAGTCTAGTCCAGGTATATTCATTGATTATTCATGGGCCCATTGATTATTCATGGGCTCAGAGAATTTGAAGACACCTTTTTTCCCCACCAAACATAAAGAAATATTGCTCTTGATGTCATAATGATTCAGAAGCATATCTCCCTTTAGTTTTATGGATTTATTTGTCTGCAATTCTCTTGTCAATTCCATATGCTTTTTGTATTTGCTTATAAATGCCAGAATACACTTACAAGGTCATCTTCCTTAGAGATAACAACATTTCATCAGTAGGAAAATAATGCAATAATATAAAGTATAAATTTCAAATATCTTCATGGTGGGTCCCCTTCACTTTTCTTGTTTTTTTTTTCCCTTGGCTTGTAATTGGTCCCATGGTGGGTCCCCTTCACTTTTCTTGGTTTTTTTTCCCTTGGCTTGTAATTGGTCCATTTGCAGCATTTTTGCAGTACAAATTAGCATATTAAGCAGAAAGTGACAAGACTGGGCTGATCTCAACACTGGAGTCAGTGTTTTCAGGCATCGCTCGATTAGCACTTTGGAGAAAAACACACAAAATATACATTTTTATATAATTCATCCAGTACAAAGTTTAATATCAAATCATAGATGAAAAATAAAGAGTAATTTCAAAAAGATTTAGTAAAGTGGACTTTGGTATTTGTCCTTGAAATAAATATGTAAATTGTAGTAGACTGAAATAATGTATTTTCCTTAACCATATTCTGGCATTAAATCTACCTAGAATATATAAGACTCAGTGATATCTGAAACTTAGCTGACATCATTATCATTAAAGCGTTCAGTCTGTTTTCTTTCTACATTTCTTTCTTTCTAAAAGAAAAAAAGAATAGTTACAATGGAAGTAACAGGAAAAAATATAAATTAAATTGAACTCAGGCAGAATATTTTCTGTATAGCCTAAACACATGTAATTACAGCACAGCATCTGTAGGCATCCATTAGAGTCAAGTGAGATACACTACCATGGAAAGGTTTTCTTCTGCAAATTGCTGCAGCAATGTGATTTCATTTTGTTACATTTTTCCAACTGAATAAGGTGTGTAAACACTGATTGCTCTGCCTTTTTTTCTCTCAAACATGTTGCAAAAGACTTTTCAAACAAAAAGCAGGCTTTTGGGGGGCTTCGCAGTTACAATTCTGAGAAATGTAGGTCATGCAACAAACGTTTAATTAGACAGGGGACTACAAAAACATTTTGAGCCATTTAGGTCTGTCATAGCCATCTATTACAGAAGGAACAAGTTGATTTTGTTATTTGTTGAATTAAAATATATTGGAGCAAGCTAACCTTAGGCCTTCATTTCCATAACTGGCTCTTGCATGCTGTGTATTAATTGACACATTCATTTGATTACTATTCCTTTAAAAAAATAATTCTAAAGGAGGATCTAACATAACCTGCATATTAACATTTAATTTCTTATTATTCCCATATTCAAATCGTCAGATTGTGGTGAAAATTATTCTTTTCAAAAACAAGATTTCAGTGAGCAATGTAGTTCATAAAGTTATTTAAAGTGAGAAAAGAAAAGACATAAATATTTAGGTTTGCCCTTGAAAATTAGGCATGGCAGTTCGATTATTTTTTGGCAAAAATTAATATTCAAGTGCTTACCTTGCTACTATAGATAAAAAGTTATGATTTTTGAAGCCACTTAATTTCAAGGAAGAGCTAGTGTGAGAATATTTTAGAACTGATACTTTACAGGGCAGAGTTTCTATTCTTTTCCATTAGCAACTTAGTTCAGTCAATAGATCCAAATAAGTAATTCTGTGTGTCCGTGGCCTTCCAGATCATAAATTAAAAATTGCAATGGCAGTATTGCTTTAGGTTACCACATGACCATTTCCATTCTGAAATGTCCAGTCACCTCCCAGGCAAAATGGTGCTTTGCTTAAATGATACTGTTTTCTGGAATGTAAAAGAGTTTGATTCATTCCAGCACATAGAAAGAGAACTTATGTTTCCAATCATCATGTGGGAAAATATGATGGAAGTTTAGATTCTGTTCCAATTATTTCCGTGCTTTGACATACTAATCTGTTGACTGTGTTTACTTGTTCTAATAGATACCTGTGCTTTTCCATAGCATAGTCATGAAATGCAAAAAAGGCAAGTGGGTTTTTCTATTAAGTAGATCTGAGTGTCTGAATTTTTCTGATAATCCAGAAATACATACTGCGTGATTATATCAAGAGCATCCACTTTATGTTTACATCTAGATGAGAATGATGTGTTTAGAATGGCCTGAAATTTGGAATGGGATTCAGTGAGGCTAGAGCCCATGCTGAAAAATGAGCAGAAAAATAAAGAAATAAAGACATGGGCAACAGCAAAAAAACATATATATGTTCAGATCAAATGACACCATGTTTATCCTAATTTATACTGAGGCCTTGCACAACATTTAGAGCAATCATTCTGGTCACCCTGGTTAACAACCCTTCTTAGATTTTTTATGTTAACACAAGCCATTGTCCTCCTAATTCTGAATTTATTTGTGTATGTTCTCAAAGACCAGACAGAATAGATAATGACTTTCAGGAGAAAAATTACTTCTGAAATGTAGACAACTGATACTGCTTAATGAAATCATTGTCCTTTCCAGGGTGACCTTCAATAGGGGTTAGAATTAGAATTGAAGAAGGATTCTTCAGACTTGAAATCAATAGAGATTTTTATATTTCTTCTACTGACTTTCATTTTTGAAATACCCTATCATATGTGTATACGTGTCTCAGTCTTGATACAAGTGTTTTCTCAATTTAGGTGCTCACATATGTCATTTTACATGTTCTATGGCATCTGAGACATTTGCACAGACCTGACAGGTGAGATATGACTTTTGGAAGTTAAGTTGATACCCAGTAACTTCTCAAAAGCATTAGATGATTAAACCAAGTCCTATATTTAGAGATTTTCATTTAGGTTTCTAAAATAGAATACGAATTCTCCACATCAAGACAGATCACAGAATCACAGATTCACTGAATGGGTGAGATTGGGAGAGACCTCTGGAGGTCACCCAGTCCAATCCTCTTTCTCAGGAAGGGCTGCCTACAGACAGTGGCCCAGGACTATGAATACCTCTGAGGAGGGAGATCACAAACTACCTAGGCAACTTGTGCTAGGGCTCGGTCATCCTCATAATAAAAACACATTTCATGATATTCAGATGAAACCTCCTATATTTCAGTTTGTGCTGATTTCCTCTGATCCTCTCACTGGGCACTGCCAAAAAAGAGTCTGGCTTCTTCCTCCTTGCGCCATCTCTTTCGTTACTTCTATATATTGATGAGATACCCCTGAGGTGATCTATGCTGCATAGTCCCAGCTCTCACAGCCTTTCCTTGTATAAGAGCTACTCCAGCCCTTCAATCATCCTCATGGCCTTTCTGTGGACTCTCTCCAGTATGTCCTTTCCTCCCTTGTGCTGAGGAGGCCAGAACTGGACACAGTACTCCAGGTATGACATCACCAGTGCTGAATAAAGGGTAAGGATCATCTCCCTTGATCTGCTGTGACAGACTGAACTGCAGAGTAAATTTAATCCTATTTAAGAGTGGAAAAGGTAGCATCAGGAAAATTATCAAGCAGTCAGCTTCCTCCTTGCAGGTTAGTTTATGTTTTTATATATTAAAGAAAACAGAGCTTTGATTTAGAATTACAGTGTTCAGACAATGATACAGTCTTCTAAAGAATGATAGGTGAGACTAGACCGACTTGCTGATTGGGTGGCACATATCTGAAATATGTGGCTTAAATTTACAGAGGAAATAATCCAAAATTGTAGGGTAAAGTTAAAAATTTGCTAAGAACATAAAATCTTTAAGAGTATGGGATATTACTTGTTACATTTTTATTTACCTTCCTGGAATTACCTTTGGAGATTACAGATGTATTTATTGTTTGTCAACCACAAAAGTTTATGTATCTGGGACAGGTGATTTCCAGGACAGAGTATCTAAACATAGGCAGAAGAAATTTTAAACACATCATTTGTTTACTTATTTATTCTTACTTCTTGTCTTTTTCCTCACCCTCTAGTTTAAGTGCTATGGTTCCTTAAGAACATTTGGGTTGGGTTTTTTTAACAAAGGGCATGCACAGTATACCAGAAAACCTGAATCCTATGGGAAAGAGAGCATTGTTTGAGAAGTCCAGTAAAGCTTTATCTTTCTTATCCTGTCTTGCTTTCTCCTTAAAATGCAGAATATGTTCAGCAATGTCTTGAGGCTTTGCTTAGCATTCTTCTATGGATATCACCAGCACTACAACAGGGAAACCTCTGTTTTGCATACTAATCACAATCTCCACTTTGTTACTCAGTTTTCTCGTATTACTGACTACTTTTTTGTTTTGTTCCCCACTATTTAGTGTGTTTCTTCTTCACAGTACAAAAAGTTGTCCCTCACAATATCTAATAAATTTAATTGGTTTAAATTGGGCTTAAGTAATTCCTTTACAGTAACATATTTTCCAATAACATACCTCATAGCATATCAGATACTGACATATATAAGAAAACAGAGAGGCAAAAGGGTGCAACATAGGCCAGTTGAGAAGGAGCAGTATGTTACTTTCCCTGCAAGAAAAGCATATGCATAAGCCAATTGAGAAGGAGCAGTATGTTCCTTTCCCTGCAAGAAAAGCATATGCATAAATGCAAGTTCTTTCAAGTGCCTGAATTGTCCAATTGTGAGGTGTGTCACTGAAATGTTGAAGGAGCATGGAAGAACATATTCCATTAAATGTCATACTGCAATAAACAGACTGGCATGATTTTCCACAGCTTCCAAGGACAGTTAATGCATTACCATAAAACAATAAGGCGGTTTACAACTGTAGCAAGTTATTCAACACTACTACATTTATTCATTAAAACTTTTAAAAACAGATCTTTTCTTTTGGGATAAGCCCCATTGATACAACCAAAATTATTACTGTAGCTAATTGGTAAAATTCACCCACTGATAATTGCTCTGTCACACTGAATTCAGCTGAAATTCAGCTCCTATAGACTACATAATACAGTGCTGTCTAACCAATACCTAAACTCTCCTTGAGGTTTTATAAAGATCTAACTAATGCAGTTGTCAGAATTTAGAGAACTATTCAGTTGTATCTGAAATGCAAGGACTTTTCCTGGCAATGGAGCTCTCAAGACTTCAGTGGCTTCAGTGTTCACTATGCAAACATGAAATATAAGGCTTCTCAGGTCAAACTGAAATTATATCTTTCTCAAAATAGACTTGAAATTTACCCCTTCTGTGTACTCCTTCTACTTAGCTAGAATTTCAAGTGGAATAAAAACTAATTTATGTCAGCTTTTTTAGTAATCTTAAGAAATCGCACCCATTGTTTGCCTGAAAAAACAGTTATTAAGGAAACACTGAGAAAACTGAATAGCTTCAAGAAAAATGTTCATACAAATGATGGGTAAGATTTTCAAAAATGTCTGGCACTCTGTCTAGCTCTGTTCCTTTCAAATTTGGGTTTATATACTTGCGTATTGCCTCAGAAAAAAACATTTCTAAGCAGCAGCACCTGTGGAAAACCTGAAATGTGTCCTTTGACATTTATATTAGTAAATTAAAAAAGTCTCAGTTCACTTCATGTGAGACATGTTTTCAGCTCAAATTACAGAAACAGGTCAAATTTGAATATTGGAAAATTAGTTATGCCATATGCAGATCAATGAAATAATAATATAATCAGTGAAGAATAATAATTAAAATGCAGAGTGAA
>NW_008678687.1:56700-62199 GCF_000695815.1 Acanthisitta chloris
TGCTATGACCATAAAATGTATCAGTCAGATTGCATTGTAAGCAGATTTACCTACACAATTAGTGATACAGAATTGACAAAACTTTAACTAATTATTCACAATTTTCTTTCAGGAGGAGAGAAATTAAGATTAATTTTCCAGTAATCTAAAAAGTAGTGTTTATGATAATGTAATTATATCGTTTGCTCATATGAGTTCAGGAAACAATCACTTACACTGGTTTAGGACTGAAAATGACCTATTATAAACTTCCAGCCAGGGCCTTTATTACCTCCTGTGTGAATCATGTCCTTCTCCAGGATTTTGATGGATGAGTCTCTGTTGGAACACTTTTCCATGCCTGCTTGAAATACACAGTTTTTGAACATATTATAGCCTCTTTCCAGGCCATAAGTACCTGGTGCTCTGTGAAAAGTGAATACATCTTTCCAACCGCTATTTGGCTCTCATATAAAGAAATTACTGTCAAGGTTAATTATCCCATTCAAAACCAGTTCTCACCTGAAGGCTTTCCAAAATGTTTTTGAAGTACCGGAGAGATTAATTTGCCAGACAAACTGTGTGACATGCATATAAATGTGTTAGTATAGTATAGAATAGAATTCATCATGTATTCCATTCCTAAATTTTGATTTGAATGTAAAATATTAAGGCATATCTTTTCAGCATTTGCAGTTATATATGAAAACCCAATAACAACAGGAAACTGGTGTTAGAAGGAGCTAAGGAGTTATAATAAAAATGTTTCTAAAAGGTTTTACCAAACCCAAACTGGCAAGCACTTTCCATCAGTTTCTTTTGCTGTACTAGCTATTGTTATTGTCTTTTACTTATCAGCTGTACAATAACGTTGCTTGATTCCACACATTAAGGCTCTCTAATTTGGTAGTTTCGGAATTATTTTAAAATTCAGGTAATACTACAACCAAATTCTCATATTATATAAAGCTGAAAAGAGTCCACAGTATGGTTTTACAAAAGGAAAATGGTAATTTTTTGCTAAAATCTCCAACATACACGCCCATTTGAAATTATTGGAATAAACTCTTGCACTTCAGTTTATGTTGCTCTTATAAACCAAACTTGACATTTTTTAATTGCCTCTTCCCTATGATGAAGAACAATCCTAGCAATATAATTAAATTCCCCACTCTAGTATTACTTTCCTTCAAATGCAAAGATTAGGTTTTGAATCATATTAATAGATTATAAATATATTCAAAATATATGTTGAATATGACAGTTCTAAAGTGATCTCATATTTTTAGCTGTCATCAGTTTGGCTGTAGTGATACCTCAATCCTAATTCCTAAAAAAGTGAAAAGTGCTGAAGTTCAGCCGACTGCAAAGAACAATCTGATTTGAGCATTGCATGAGCATCAGGGTTGAAATGAGTTGCATTGAATACAATTTAAATATGTGGGTGCTGACATGTACACAGATGCCTCAATAGTTCTGAATCACAGTCACAGTTCAAGCAAATAGGATGCAAAGCAATGTAAGCTCAGCAGTGCAGCCAGTTGTATATTGTGAAATTCATTATGTGGCAGAGTATAAGCTATAATCAGGAGTTGTATCTTCTCAAATGCTAAATTCTCCAAAGGAATAAGGAGAAGAGACTGTATAATTCACCTTCAGTAATAAAAATTTCATCACTTCACCCAGTTCTGCTACTGCACAGAGATTGTTATTATTTTGTGAAATTTAGTAAGTACAGTGGTTATTGGAATGAGCATACACAATCCTTCAATTCACAGTGATGGCATTTTTTGTTTGGAGAGACAACATTATGCTGCTTTGATTTCACCTTGTCATCACCTCTCACTGAGATCAGTGGATTCTAACTGAACACCCAAATAATGGAGAATGTGACAGGTTTATGAAAATATTGTCTGGAGGACTGTGCTTTGATTTAACACAAATTTGATCAAATTATTTTCAATGCAGTCAGTACAGACCACTGAACAAAAGCAAATTGCTGGAGAAGGAGAAAGGGAAAAGAGACAAGGAAAAAAGGGGAAGAAGATAAACCTCAGAGGACATCAGCCTTTCTTTGCTTCATTGTTCACTGACCTCACATATCACAGCTCTTCCTCTATCACTTTCAATAATTAAACTTCTGTATCCATTCCTTTCCAAAACCTACCTCCAGGTAATTCTCAGAACAATTAATTATTTCAGCTTGACTTCCCAAAATTTATTCCAGAACAGTTGAAACATTAAAAAAAAGGTTCATTTGATCAACTTATAAATTGGAGATTTTTCAACTGATGTTACAATAGGATTTATTTATATTTATTTTTATATGTTTCTATCAAATCTTAAACACTGAAATCCTAAGCAAAAATTAGATTGTGGCTATTTTCTATCCAGCAAAACCATGCAAGAGAATAATCAGAACTTTATTTGTTTTCATTTAAGTTTTGCTTTGAATGTTATCTGCTCACTGTAGTAATAGTAGGATCTCTGTAAATAAAGTAACAACAACAGTATTTCTAATTGTGGCCAAGCTTCACACAAACATTTGTTCACTCTCTTCCAGTGGGAAACTTGCGGATTGTGGTAAAGACAATTTAATATGTAAAGAAAAACCTGCACATGTAAGCAAAACCAAAGAAGAAATTCAAGTCACTACTTCCCATCCATGGGCAAGTGTTTAGCCAGCTCCAGGAAAGGAGAACTCCATCATGTTCAATGGTTACTTGCAAAGACAAATGCTATAACTCCAAATATTTGTCTTCTTTTTATTTATTTTTTTTTTATGATCCTAACATTATATGGTACTGAATATTCCTTTCACCATCTAAGGTAAATTTTTATTAGCATATTGCTATTTCAAAGTATGAAAATTATCCAAGCAACGTTCAGGTTTTCCAGGTGGTGTATTATCTTAACTTTGCAGATACAGAAACAATTAAGGAATTTAGTTTATGTCTGGAAGCAAAAACAACACATTCTAAAAAAAAAAAAAAAAAAAAAAGACAAAATATAGTTCTCATGGGTATTTAATTTAACAGCAGATGAACTTTGTAAGAAAGATTTACAGAGGTTTCGTGACTTCCACATATGTTTAGATGTCCTATAGTGTGAATTATTATTCTACAAATCATGCACCACTGAGAAAATTTTGGTATAAGGCCATTTTTTTGGGTGATTTATTTTACAGATAACCAATCCAAGCTGGGTACAATACCAGATGTTGCACTAGTGGACTAGTTCTACCTGTTAGCACACCTATATAATACTGTATATTGGACTATTTCAATGGTCACACCTATAGGGTATTGCATGGTACTAATTGAATCCTAGGAAGGAATTGTTATATGTTTATCAGATGGCTGCAGCCTTATCAATTTGTCTGTAATTATGTTGCTTAATGTTTGCCTGAGTGGTCACTCATCTTACTCTTATTGGAGATTAAGGATAATCATGCAAAAAGTTTTGCTACTCAATATTAATTTTTCTTCTTCTTCGAATCATTTAGTCAGAGAAAATGGCAACATACAAATAACTATTGGCTAGTGAAGTGTAAAGCAAACCTTTTTTAATTATTCCTTGTTTGGAAAATCACTCAGGAATATTACTCAGTGAATATTTAATCATACAGAAATCAGCTTATTTGGGGGAAAAAAATCAGGAAAGAAAAAAGCTTTCTAAAATTCTGAGATAATTTATTTGGAGCCAGCCTGCTGTATTTCTTTGTGCTTCCTGCAAGAGGACTTCAATTCATAAGAAAGTCAGTTTAGAGGATCATAGCCTTAGGGTATAATTTGAAGAAATGCAATTGTAGTCCTGAATGCAGGATAATTATTTAGGGGTGATGATGTACATGGACTAAAGAATGCAGATTGATTGCAAAATCCTAGATGAAAAACTATTGCAATTTTTTTTTCTTCAAATAAGCAAGCTTAAAATATGAAGTTAGCCATAAGAATATGAAATGCAGCACAGTCACATATGAAACTATAATATTTTTCTATGCAAGTCAAGGGATATTTTAGGCCTAGTGTTTCTGTAAATTTAATTTAGATTATACTATCTGCAAGTGCTGATGATACTCCAGAAATCAGAAAAAAACCCAACCAATCTAGCAATACAATAATATCTACTTCAATATAAAATACCCAAAACATCTGTTGCAACTTGTCAAACTATGATGATACAAAACTAAAAGATTAAAAGTTAAAAAAATCAATAGCCATATGTGGAATTTTTTAGGAAATAAGTATTCAGGGTATGATTCTAGCAGTTTTATGTTATTAATTAGTATCTCAGGATTGAATTATATAGCTTCTCATTAACTCATCTGAAAACAAGTTCCTGGTATGAAAGTTACTCCTGTATAGAATAGTGTCTTTTTTTTCCATTTTATTTTTTAACAGAAGTATTTTTGCTAAATTTGGACAAGTCACAAAACTAGGCATGTGCAAGTGCAAAATTTCCATTGAAGCACAACAGAACATTAAAAAGCCTATAGAACTTAAATAATATTATAAACTACTTTAAAATGGGAGTCCATTATAAATATAGAAATTATAGCAAATCTAAAGCTTCTTGTGGTGAAGAAGCAACACATGTGAGTAAACATAAAGCATATCTTAAAACAAACAGATAGTAGTAGTAGGTAGTCAAATGTGCAAAGGACTGGGGAAATTAAGAGAAAATTTAAAAAAATTACAAATATAACTCTATAAACTCTGAATATATTAAGATTTTATTTTAGGTTTTGGCTGGGGTAGAGTTAATTTTCTTCACAGTGGTTAGTTTGGGGCTGTGTTTTGGATTTGTACTGAACACAGTGATATTAATAGAGGTGTTTGTCATTGCTGAGCAGAGCTTACACAGAGCCAAGGCCTTTTCTGCTTTTCATACTGCCACGCTGGCAGGGAAATTGGGGGTCCATGAGAGACTGGGAGGAGACACAGCTGGGACAGGTGACCCAGACTGACCAAAGGGATATTCCATACCATATGACATCATGCTCAGTATATAAAGTCAGGCAAAGAAGAGCGGGCCTCTGGAGTGATGGTGTTTGTCTTCCCAAGGAACTGTTACCTATGATGGGGCCCTGCTCTCCTGGAGATGGCAACACCTCCTGTCCATGGGAAGCAGTGAATTAATTCCTTGTTTTGCTTTGCCTGTGTGCATGGCTTTTGCTTTCCCTATTAACCTGTCTTTATCTCAATCCTCGAGTTCTCTAGCTTTTACCCTTCTGATTCTCTCCTGCATCCCACTGGTGTGGGAGTGAGCAAGTGGCTGCATAGGGCTTTGTTGCTGGCTGAGGTTAAACCAGAATGGGGAGGGTGTTAATTTTTTTAATAAAAATGTATCTTCGGTGGTAAGGAAAAAAACCCTAACCCTCTCATTTTTGCTATGTATTTACTTTTTACCTTCATATATCTCTATACTCGCATTTCATTTAAAATCTCCAAGTAAGTCTTGGATCTCAGTTCTATTATCAGGTACACTTCATTAATTATAACTCATATAATTATAATT
>NW_008678688.1:0-5743 GCF_000695815.1 Acanthisitta chloris
CGCCCCGGGCACTGCTGCCTGTCCCGGGTACTGCTGCCCTACCCGTCCCGGGTACTGCTGCCCTACCCGCCCCGGGCACGCCGCAGCGCCAGCGCAGCAGCTCGGTCCCAGAAATGAGGGCGAATAAAATCGCTCACACTTCAGCAGACTCTTAGAGCAATCCAGTGCAGATTGAGAGTTCGCAATTTGGCTGAGCCCCGGGGCATTTTTTGATGTTTCTTGTGACTCATCTGCGTCTTGTTTGATTGCTGGGAGTTCTTGCTCTTTTCCTAGAACCTTTCTGAAACCTTGCTAGTACAGAAATTTCTGTCTGTAGAATGGTTTTGGTTTTTACCTGTCACCTCTGGGTTTAAAAAACATTTATCGAATGGATGAATGAATGAATGCAAAATCTGCATTAAGATGCATTTATAACTTGCTAGGCATCTTGCAAAGAAATTATCACAATTAAAAGTGAAACTTCACAGTATAAGAATGTTAATTTATATGGCAGTTTAGCAAAACAAGTGGTTATTTCAGTCACTGTATATCACAGCCATCTTCAGAAAGCTATACCAGATTGAAATAATGGTTTTGTTCATAATTTATCAATCGGTTTTGAAGATCTTTGGGTTTTGAAGAAATGGAGGAAACCAATATGAGAACACTTAGATTAACCAAAGTACTAATAAAGATGTTTAAAGATACCAGATTAAAACTCTATGTCCATTCAAGTTGTCCCTAGTTAGTTTTGGTTATGTTACCATTATTTTCTATTTTAACTCAAAAGCTTATTCCTTTCTATATTTAAAGAGAGAGGACACCAAGGACTGGAGTGGCCTTAAGTAGCATAGTCTGGATGCTTGGGATTAAAGCAGTCCAAAGCTTTTCCAATGCACTGGTTTTATACTGAAAAAACTGTCTTAATTGAACCAGAAAGAGGTAATTCTATTAATTTTTGCCAGCTTTAGCAATAGTCCCTTTAAACTTTCTTTCAACTTGTATATGATTCACATTCCTTCCTTTCCAAGGTGCCTTTTCAGCCTACAGATACACAGAGCTGTTCAAGGGAGGGAAGTGGGAGCAGGAAGAGTGAAGGGAGTGGATTGCTATGAGTGTTTGCCAGAATATTGAAGTGACTGTTTCCTGTGCGGATCAGGTTCTCCAATTCCTAACTACATGTAGAGCTAGGTAGGTGATTCCCTACCTAGATTACTACTTGGGTGGAGTTTTCATTTTAAAATTAACATATTTTAGATTCTTTGCTTTTGTAGGAAAGCACAGTTTTCTAACTTGCAGTTATGCCCCACGGCACCAAGGTTCTTGGAAAAGCAGGATTTCCTGAGGATGACATTGTTTGTTTAGAACCATATTTATAAAACATCCATAACCACTTTTAACATATGGTTAAGCTCCAGTGATTTCAAGGCACTTAAATAAACGCAGTTAAGTGCCTGAAAATTTTACCCAGTGAAGGAGACTAGAGACTTCTCTTGTGGTGTGTTTTGTAGTCATTAGTGTTCTCTTACAGCTGATCATGTTCTAAAGAAAAATATTTGAAAAAGTCAAATATAACCAAACCCGATTTCTTTAACTGTCCTGTTTGCTGAGAAAGAAACAGGTTATTACACAGATCAGCCTTCTGATTAACTGCTGTATGCCTTTTTTGCTTTTTAAAGCTGTCTAAATAGCCTGCTCCTGTCAGCTTTTGCATATAGGTCATTCCAAACTGCATATGACAAAGCTGCCTTATTTCTTTGATCTGCTGCAGTTTTGTCTACAGGGAAAAAGAAAAGTTGTGCCAACTTGGTAGATGACAGGGAGCTTTCATTTGGATGTGCCAAGTGTTTGTAGGATATCTGAATTGTTTGGATAACGCTAGGTGTTTGCCCATTGGGAAGGACTGAAGAGAAAAACGGGATTAGCCTTTGTGTGGGCATTCTGCTTGGACCAGATGGGAATGCCTTTTCCTTGGATTTGTAATGCTGTGTGCAGTTCATTGCTTTTGTTAAAGGCTTTAGGCTGAATTATGTGATTTGCAAAATATTTCATAGTTGTTCATTTGTCTTTCGTGCTGAGAATCTCAGAGATCAGCTTGTATTAAAATTTATGATTAGAGAATAAAAGATCCTACTAGTAGTAAGGTACTAACATGCAGTTGTTTCTGGCAGTGAAAGCTGGCAGTCGTCTTCGGCAGGGTAGTGCAGTCAGCAAGGAGTGGTTCAAAAGACTTGGCTTTGAGAATGAGTGAAAATACTATAAAGCAGCTGGTCAGAAATGAGCTTTGAGTCAGTGATCAGAAACTCCAGAGTAAACAAAAGAGATAAGAATGTGCCAGTCTTAAAATGGTGAATTTTGAGAAATCAAATGAACTGGTTTCTCAGAGAGGGTGCAGTTCAGTTGCTGAATTCATTTGCCACAAGATCTTTAAAAGCCAAGAGATTTTTTTTTTAAAGTGCTTCTGTAGGAAAAGGAAAAGTGAACAGACATATTCAGAGAAGAAATGTTGTAAAGAAAAATTACCACCCAGACTTAAACCCAGAAGTGTTTATACAAGATCTGTCTCAGGAAGTCACTTAACCACTGCTTGCTGCTGACAGGAAGCGACATCTGGAAAACAGCTATTGTACCTTTGCCTTTTTCCTATATACTTTTTTGAAGCATTCTCTGCTTTTTGACACTGGATAGTCTTTGTTTAAAAATGTTAAAATGCATCACTCCTACAGTATTTAATCTTCAGTAAAATATTTTTCCTGATTCATGAGAAAAGCATCAGGAGATAGTTGGGTTTGGGGGAAAAAAACATAAAAAAAAAAAAAATTGGCAGTATTATGGATAAAATATCATTTGTTTATAGGGAAAATTTTGCTAGAAAGCTCCAGATGCACCAGTCAGAGGAGATTTGGAGTACAGCTTAATGAACATAATGCCAGCTGGATCACTGGTAACATTTTTTCTCACGCACTGGCATCTTAGTTTGAAAGTTGCTTGGTTCTTGCTGCACTTACTGATCTGTTTTTTCGATGTTAATCTTCATTGCTGCAGTGACAAAGGTGGGAGGATTAATTCCAGTGATCCGCTAGGGTGAGGTTATTCAGGAAGGACTGGGGGATCAGCAACATCAAATTTTAATTTTGATACTTGGTGTCGCTGAGGCTGATTGAGCCAAAGTAAGGCACTCTCTCTAGCTCCACTTTTTTATAAGATCAATTTTGCTTATATAAAGAGGTTGCTGGAAGTATTTGCTTTATTCACAGTTAAAATCAGTGTCCGCTGGCTATTTGTACATGCAGAGCTTTGCTGCTGCAGCAAGTTAGTCCATATAACAGTTCTACTCCAAACTCCCCAACAATAATAGATGTGTGGATATAAGCTAGCACATTTATCACATTTGTCATAGAATAATAGAGTCATGGCTGGAAGAGACCCCTGGAAATCATCTGGTCCAGTCTTCTGTGGAAAGTAGTGCCATAGATTAGGTTATACAGGGTCCTGTCAAGCCAAATCTTGAATATTTCCAGCAAGGCAAGTTGCTGTCCTCTGGGGAACCTATTCCAATATTTAATTGTACTCATAGGGAAGAATTTTTGCTTATATGCAGACAGAATGTCCTCCATTGCCTCTCATCCTGTTGCTGGGTATCACTCTGAAGAGAGCATTTCCATCTTTCCTATAACTGCCTTGTAGGTACTGCAAGAGTGGTTAGGTTCTCTTCCTGTCCCTTCACTCCTCTAAGCTGAACAAATCCAATTCCTTTAACCCTTTATCCTATGAAAAGTTTTCCAACCCTGCAGTCACCTTGATGGCCATCCATGGGACCATCTTGTAATTGTGTGATGTCTTTCTTGAGATATTTTATAATGAATACATTTCTGTGTGTAACAAATCACATGGTGTTTCCTTGGCAAAGGTTTGTCTTCAGTTGTTTTTAGAGTACTCCAAGTCCTACCAAGGTTAACCAGTATATACATTTGGGTTTTTAGAAAAATTTTCCAGCCCTTAATCCATGGAAAATATCCAGTCTGCTTGAAACTAGTGACACCACAAAACTCTTGGCTTTTCTGCCTATGAGCTAATCTCCTAACAATGGCGTCTTTGGCTTTACAAACTGCTGACTGTAGTAATTTGGACTTTCTGCCACATAGTTAATTGATAAGTTACTTTCTCTCTGTCTTCTGCTTTATTTGGTATGATACAACCACACTTGCGTATGTGGGGAAATGCTTTCATAAATTTGGCTGGCTACAAATTGGAAACATATCTTTGTCTCTTCTGACTCTCCAGTCAAACCAGTGTCAATTTTTGAGGAGAAAAAAATGGAAAATAGTTATTTTGCATAGGTTCCCTCCTGTTATGTGTGCCACTTAGTGCATGTCTTGCAGACACTGCTTCCTGTACTGAAGGAATGTTCTGTGCACAGACAGCCATGTGCATTCAGGGGCTTCTAGGTGGTGAATACCTTTACAAGTGTATGTGATGGTAAGTAGGGAACTAAATTGTTCATTAAAATATTTTACCTTTTTTGTTTCCTCTTCTAATATGTTTGTGGTTTTCACGCGAACAGTGCAATTTACCAAGCAAATGAAGTTTATTACAGTAATTAATCAAAATGTTACACTGTAATAACAAATTGAAGTCCCCAGCCTAATCTGAAATACTTCCCCATCAGGTAATCATTCTTTGTTGCAGAGTAGTGAATGTCTGACTGACAAAAATATCATACAGCAGCTGTTTCCGAACTTACTTGTAATTGCAGAATTGAACAGACCCTTAGCAGAGCACTATGCATGAAACTATCTGTCAAGTGTACAGTAGTGGTGTATTTCAGGTTTGTTAGCCCTACTATTTTGCAGGATAGTTTTAGATCCAACATTAAAAAAGGTTAACGAAAAAGAAAAAACACACAATTGAGACAGATGCAAGTTTTTGGTCTTTATCTGCACCTGTTTTTTATGATCAGTTTTGCAACAGTATTTGTTAATACACTGATAGTGTGTTTGTGAGACAATTTTAGGTGCTGTAAGTTTTGGATCGCACCTTGTACCTGCAAATTGTCATAAACCCCCAAAGAGATTTGAAATTCTGAGTTGTTAAAAACAAATGGTGCTGCTTCTTCCACAGGCTGCACATTATTATGTGTTTTTTATCAGGGATTTAACTTCCAGTTTTGTGAAGTCTTTCTAGTCATATTTGTTTTCACAAGGTCTTTCTGACAGGGGAGTGCTGTCTCACTCTCTTTCTAAACTTGTGGAAAATAGAGCATAAGAATAACTTGCCCAGGTCAAAGAAATCTGTGACAGAACAGAAAATTTGGATTCAGGTTTTCAGACTTCTGGGTAGATGCCTTAAAAATCAAATTTCCCTTTATTACTGCAGTTTAAAGTAATACCTTTCCAGCTTTTCTCATTGATATGTTTGTACAAGATTTACTGGACTGAAGGTGTTTTGTCTTTCGTAGCATGTTACATCAGTCTTTCTTAATGAGAAATAAACCACACACCAGAGCTGTTGATGAACATTTTAAAGCTTACATGCTCCAGCTCAGGTTCTTCAGAACTGGGTGAAGTTGAATAACCACTGATTTCAGAAGACTTGAGAATGTTTTTCTTAAGAGCTTGTTAGTACCCATCAACTCCAGAGTATGCTTATTTATTATCTACCTCAGTGCTACTTTCTCAGAAACCCTGAGTATTGGATAAAGAAAATAATAGGAGAAATTTAACTATGAATCAAGACACAAATTATGTAGACATAGGTTTGCATC
>NW_008678688.1:5762-16454 GCF_000695815.1 Acanthisitta chloris
CATAAATACTTCTATAAAATTTAGCCTTGGAAGTTGTTGGCTGGTGGATGGAGGACTCAAAATGCATTGTCTGGGTGGCATTGACTACAGCATTCCAAGGCCACTTTTTTGTCGTACTAAAGTTTCCCTGTCTTTAAACTGTCACTAATATTACTGCTTTGTTTGAGCTCTCCAGTAAAAATTTAAGAGCTTAATATTATAGGGTTTGGGGTTATAAAATTTAGCCTTGGAAGTTGTTGGCTGGTGGATGGAGGACTCAAAATGCATTGTCTGGGTGGCATTGACTACAGCATTCCAAGGCCACTTTTTTGTCGTACTAAAGTTTCCCTGTCTTTAAACTGTCACTAATATTACTGCTTTGTTTGAGCTCTCCAGTAAAAATTTAAGAGCTTAATATTATAGGGTTTGGGGTTTTTTTGCCAATTTAAAAATAATTGGCCCCCTTCACACAGAGTCATTTCCATTAGTCTGTGTTACTATTTCCATGATACCATAAACTAAAGCACACTATGTTGTCTACATACAATATCCAGCTGCAAAATTAGTTCTGGTAACAATGGAGAAAAGTGAGTATCACTGGAAAAATGATACTTGCTGTGGAAGCAGCTGCCCATGAGCTCACCCTCTGGAAATTATCCTGATGGTTCCACGTCTTAGAGAGCTTTTTCAGTACACAGTAGCACAAATGTGAGCCAAGGTTTGAAAAGCTAGTGCTGTGTGTTTGCTTTGGCATGAGGCAGCCCTGAGCCTTTCCTTTGAGAAACAAGTCTTGAAGTTTTTTACTAAAGGGACTAATTTTGTCATTCCTCTGTGCAAAATAAACTGATTCTCATCTATTCCTATTATCGCATCATATACATAGAAGACTTCAAAATGTCACTGCCCAGGTGAAGGCTGGTAACCCTTCAAACATAAGTCATAAAAGGATAATCATCCTACTTGCTTAAAAAGGAGGAAGGGAGAGGAACAGCATTGGAAAGGTGTAGCTTGGTGTGTAATTATAAAGAATATGTTGTGTAACATTCCAGCATATTGCATTCAGCACGAGTGAGAAGAAGTCTTGCAAGGGATTTCCATAAACTATTCCTAAGTCTCAGAGCAGAAACATTAATGGAGATCTTCCAGACAGCACTTTGGATATGCAAAATACTGAATCTGAGCTGTAAAACCATGTGATAGAGAAGTGTGGGGTGTACTCAGCATGGGAATGAGGTTTTGCTCATAAATATACTTGGTACTGCAAGTTAACAAACTTGCTTGGTCTGTGGGATTTTTTTCAGAAGCTGTAAAAAGAAAACTTTTAGTAGGCTACATCCTTTTCCTAAATTTGCTAGATTATGCTGGTGCTCTGTAACGTAGCTCTACATGATAGTAATGAGACATTACTAGAGAACAATTCAATTTCAGGAAAGAGTTTATCTTTTCCCAGATGGAAATCTAATTTCCAGGGGTTTGTGGGTTTGTTTTTCTTTTTTTTGCCTGAGGTGTACTTACTACCAGGAGATGACATGAAAATAATTTGTTTTCACTGCACAGACTTCCCTTCCAGTGATCTGATTATTATCAGTAATTAATGCGAGTATACTGAAATTGTTTCAGGAGCACTTTGCTGAGGTATGCTCCCTGCATTTCCTTGTAGAAGCTTTCCTTTTGAAAAACTGCTTAACTAGCACAGCTGCATTGCCCGTTGTTTGCTGGGTTTGTCAAGAAAGTGTAATGTTATGGAGCTAGAAGAGTGGAAGTGAGACAGCTAGCTGTTTTCCTGAACTCAAGAGTGTTCTTTTCAAGGCAGGGTGAGAAAACATGAGGCGAAGAGGGAGTCATTATTATAAACGTGCTTAAAACCAGTATGGAAAATCTAATGTGGAAATATAGTAGATTTCTGTGCTGCACAAGTTATTTTCCTACTCAAAAGAATGTTGCCTTCTTTGTTACGCAGCAAAGAAGCACTAACTTTCTCCTGCATGGGCCATAGAATAGTTCAGAAATATATTAGAGCCTGCCTTTTAGCTGACCCTAAATGTTTGAGCGATCCTTTAAAAAAAAAAATCAGACCCAAGATAATGTTTTTGACACACCAGCAATAGCTTCAGTCACCCCTGAATGGAGCAGATACAGTGATTCAGTCTATAGCATCCACAGCAGACTCGGTACATTTTGTTCTTGAACAACTGCATTTTTTTCATGCCCTCTTCTAAATTAAGAAATTCATAAATAGAACCCTTATCTTTATTCTTTTTTAAATCATCACATAATCAAACCTAAGTATCTTCTCCTGTTGTCTCCTAGCAAACCCAGCCTGAAGCCTGTGCCAAACCTGCAGTAATTCCTTCCAGGAGTGCATGGTGGCAGACCCAGGAGCTTGGCAGTGGGCTCTGGCCATGGGAGCAGCGCTGGTGTGTCCCCACCATCAGCCCCACACAGACTGCCCATGCCCTTCTCACTGGGTCTGGGCAACTCTCACTGTCTTTCTTTAGTGTACTTTCTGTGGTCCTACAAATTGCTCATAGGAGACATTAGCCTAGGTACACGAGCAAAATCTTTTCTGTCCTTTTAAGAGGTGTCGTAGAACTCGGGCAGTAATCATGGAATTCATCAACATGCAAACCCCAAGCTCTCCTTTGTTTGATGGGCCCAGACCACAGTGGGGGTAAATAGCTGCTAGCTGTTATATTCATTAAAAATTATGCAACTATTTCTGTTTGAAACCTTAGATCAATTGGTTGATGGATTTTTTTTGTTTCAGGAATTTATCTCTTGGATTTAATCTACATTGATTCTGCATATCCCGCTTCAGACACCATTATGGAAAATGAACAAAGATCCAATCAAATGAACAATATTCTTCGAATAATAGCTGATCTGCAAGTCTCCTGTAACTATGGTTGGTAAATCTGGTTACACCTATTAAGTCTTAACTAAGATTGCTTTAGTGCAACACTGGGAAAGCAGTTTTCAGCCCTGAGTAAAAGAACACAAGAGGCTAATGTTGGTAGAGTTGAACACTAGTAAGTGATACAGCTGTAGCTTCCACCTCTGTGTAGCTTCAGTCTTACCAGTAAATTGGGCAGATAAACATGTATTCTGAATTTTAAGAGCTGTAAGAGAGGTTGTGTGGAGTTTACTGCTACATGTGGGCTACAGATTACTACGGCTATAAAATATGCACAGCTATTGCATTTGGGTTCTATTCTGTTTCCACCACAGGCAATCAGAGAGAATTCTCTTGATATCTTTAACTTTGCAATTGATATGATGTCTGGAATGTAGAATGTGTTCATTTTCATACAATGTTGTTGTTAGCATCCTGATGATACATTTGCAAAATGAAATACAAATATGTCAGTCTGTACAACAGTTGTTCAATTGTGTTAAGCTTTTCCACATACATCACTCCTGGATGAAGTGAGGAGAATGAGGGGTTGTTTCTTTTTGTTAACAGGATTTTACTCTAAAATTCATTCCTGCAATTCTAGCTTGCTAGTGAAGCCATATGGCAAGAGATGTGCTGGTTTGGGGGTCTTGATGAATACTCAGCATACTCTTGGTGACTTAGCATGACTTTTCATTGCTTAAACACCAAACGACCTGTTGAGCCTTGAGATCAGCTGTGCAGTTAAATAAATTCAGAACATTTAAGTGCTACAGTTTTGGAGAGCTTTGAAAACGAGGTGAGAAGTTAACGGTGTATGCTTATGTATCCAGCCCTTGTCCTTTGTTGTCAGCTTTGCAATTTTGAAGTATTTAAAGGTAGGGACTAGGCATAATAATGTATGATTCTGAACAGCTAGACTATTCAGGTGTTATTTTCTTATTGTGAGTTTCATTTTGTCTGTGAATACTTTGAATGAGAAAGAAACCTCATTATTTCATTGACCCTTTCCTTTTTAGCGTTTTGGTAGCTTCCTGCAGTGCTATGCATTAATTTTGAGTGGTTTGGTTAAAATCAGCATGAAAATTAAAATATGGCCTTGAAGAAACAATATTCTGGAAAAATGTGTGCCTTAGAACAGTTGTCTTTACAGGAGCATAAAAGTTGTTAGGTACTGTGGGGCATGTTCCTGTCTGCACACCACGCATCAAGGGTTTGTTCTCCCATTCTGAACTTAGTGTCTTTCCTTCTTGGTATTCAGCATTCTAATTTTAAATTATTTATTTGATAACTTTTAAGTCTCTTCAATTCTTGGTTATATGAGAACGGCTAATAGTAACAGCTGCAGACCTTGATTTTCCCCAGAACAATGAGCACAAAGTTCAAGCAGGGTTTGCAGCAAATAACTATTCTCCACCTGTGAGATAGCATCTAAGAAAATCCACATGATTTCGTGATGATGAAATGCATCTGTGTTTTCTTTCACAACTGAGACCATCACTTTTGCTCAAACAAGTCTTTAAGACCTTCTTAGAGTCAAAGTAATATTTCTGCCTGACTTAATCTTTAGGAAGGTTCAAATTCTCTGTTCCGATTAAGGTAAGCATAAGAACCAGAATAAACCTGAAATAATAATTAATTTTGGATGACATGAATGTTCATCTTTTTTGTTTGTTTGTTTGAACATGCCACAGATCACCTTACAACACTGCCCCATGTACAAAAGTATTTGAAGTCTGTCCGTTACATTGAGGAACTTCAGAAATTTGTAGAAGATGACAATTATAAGTAAGTGCTATTCTTTTCTTCAGGTTTTCAGGAATTTAATGAAAAGATCACTTGGCTGTTATTTTGATTAAGAGTTGAACAAAAAGCCATTGGCTGAAGATGTTTTGGAATGTGTCTGCCGAGTAAAATCCAGAATGATTCCTTTATGACTCTGAGCAGATTTCCAAAAGAAAATATATTTGTAGCAGTTGAAAGTAGATGAAAATCTAGTCTTTATTCTATTACATGATTAATCTATTCTGGGAATTTTGTTCAATAACAAAACCCTGAAGTCATCTCCTGGGTGTCCAGCGTTGACTCTGTGCTGTTATAAATAATACATTAAGAACATCTACCAATTTAAAATTGCTGTTTTTAATAAGCTGGTACATAAGATTGGGGGATTTATGTTTTGGGGCTTTAAGCAGCATGTTAAAGCAACACTTAAAAGAGACTTGGAAAAGAGCTAACCCACACACTGGTTTGAAGCAGACACCAGAGAGCACGTTGGTCCCTATGTGAATGTGCTCCAGTTAAAGGAGGTGATAATGCCTGGCCAGTCATTCTGAAAGAACTAGCACATTAAGTCATAGGTCTAGCAGCCATGGTTTTAAATAGCTAGACCAAGGTAGATGCAATGCTATACAATAACTGTTGACAAATATAGAACCTATTTAGGTGAAAATAATTTGAAGTATTCAAGGAAAACAGGTGTTCAGTAATATGATGCTGGTAGGAAACATCTTAGAGTATGTTTTGGAGAGCAGGGGTGCTAATGAACTTCTTCAAAACCAATCTGTGTTACCAGGTTTATTAAATATTTTAGTTAAGACTTTGTCTCAGAATGTGTGTGCACTTAGACCATATGCTAAGAAAGCAGCAGCGGAAGGGTTCATTGAAGTGGAAGATGATTTGGATATCGCAACAGAAGAATCAGATGGCCTGATGACCAAAATGATAGTGACACAAAAGCCAAAATGTTATATATTTATTCTAACATTAGTTTATGATGTTGATCAGTAGGTAGCTGTTAGAAGTGAGACACAGCTAGCTATAGTGTTTCTATGAAAACTGAAATTGTTTATACAGCTTTAGAAGAAGCTGGTGAGATTCTGGCCATCCATGCTTAGAGTGGTTTTAAAAAAATACTGGTGTAATCAGGTGAAGGAAATCTGTCTTGTAACACCAGACTTAAAGAACTAGGTTTGGCTTTAGCCTAGAAAAGGCGAAGTTTAGGTAATGGAATCACTATGTATAAACACAATTGGTAAAAAATGGAGAATATAAAGAGCAATTTAAACTAAATTGTAATGGTAGTACAAGGATAAAATGAAGGCAAAATTTTAGGGGCTGAATGTTGAAATATGGTTCGTAACTATCGGAGTAATGGAATTCTGGAATGTCATATTAACTGGAGTAGTGAGACAAATAATTAAATAATTTTAAGTGAGACCTGATCAGTTAATGAAGTGAAAGCTACCAGTTTGTGTCCGTGAAAAGAAAAGAGTAGATTCAGTAACCAGAAGACTATGCATGAACAGTGTGGGGTCATGTGCACATGCATATGCAGAGTGACCTGCCCCAACCATTCTACATTTTGCTGCAGTTTAGAGCTGACACTGCAGGCATATAGATGCAACATCCTGCTGAGATGGAAAAAAAAGGTGTCACCATATCAGAGACTAAACCCTACATGTTTGAGTATAACGTGTCAGGCGATTTGTCTTTTCGATTTTTAACATAACTGCAGTTGGTGGTAACTCCAGCTGCCAAAGCTGTTCCTCTGGCTCTGGGCGTGCAGGACTATACCTTAGCCAGACCTGTCGATATGGATTCTTGTGACAAATGTGTGTGGAACTTTGATTTTCCTCAGAGAATAGTTCTCAAAATAAATGAGTTCAGAAAAGGTGTTCTGTTGGAATTTCTCCAAGTGTTACCAGGACATACTTCAAACAGAGACAAAATGTCCCCTTGCTTAGGGTACACTTCAGCAAAAGAAGCTGAACCAGCATGGGGTCATTCACTGCAGAAGCTCATGCTTGGCAATGGTTTGAGATGTTTGTGCTTTTGTGTCTGGTTGATCATAGACATGAAGAATAATGATATTTCTGTAGGAAAATTATTTCTAAAAAAAGAATCTGTTTGATGTTTCCATACCAAAATTTACCTGCTCCATGGAATTGGAATTCCTTCCAGAGTACTGATGGTAGAATGTGTACATTTTTCCTTTTCTCAGTCTTCTGACATTGTGTATGTTTCACGCATAGAGACACATTGTGCAAGAGATGCACATGGACCATGAGCAGTGAACGCAGCCTTTGAAAAGGTCAAGCAGTCCAGGACTTTTGTTAAGGGCAGTCTGAGATTTAAATCTCAAAGTTAAAATTTAACAAATGGTCATTATTTTCTAATTTCCCAATGTACTTCAATGCTTTGTTAAAGTTTCGAAGACAGAGCAAAATCAAACTGAGTAGTCATTGGTGGAGGTGAGGAACTGTAGTTGGTAGAAGCTTTACAACCCCTGGATTGGATTAAAGAAACTGGTCATATTGTTTAATTTGATTTTTAGATCTAGTTTCCTGATGAAGCAACAGTGTTAACATCATACATATAATAACTTTCATGAACTATATTATCTTAGAAAAAAGATGTGTTTTCTACAAGCATATGATACTATAGGATAATATCAGGAAAAACTGCAAGTAATTCCATTTTACATTTGAATATTAATTTAACTTTACCAGCATTATTGCTGAGAAGACTTGAGGGTATTTGATGCATCTTAAAGATCATTTAGTACTTTTGATTTAGTTATTTGTGAGACTAATTTAATCAAGCAGTTTTCATTCTAGGCTTCACTATAGCAAGGAAAAACAGGACTGAAGTCAGAAGAGGTAGTAAAAAGAGGGAAAGATTTGATTCTTAGCACAGAAAAGTTGCTGCTGCTTTATACGTTGGAGAACTTTGATCTCTATCATTTTTGTTTTAAATTTTGTTAAATTTAAAAAAATGAATTTAAATTCATCAAAACTCATCACATCTCCCTTAAAGAGAACTCTCCTTTTTTTCCATTTTTGCATTTATAAGAAGTTTTCTGATTTTATTTTGAATATTTGATTTCACATTTTCCTCTCAGTTTCCCCTAATGGATCTTAAGTTTCGTAGCATTTTCTGTTCCCACGCCAGAAGAAACTGTAAGCCTTAAAAATGCAGGGACTACTAAGTTTTTAGAGTGGGATAGAATCTCTCTCTTTCTCTTTCCAGGGGCTGCTCTTTTTGAGCCAGGGGCAGCATTAGTGCTCTTTGCAGAGATATATGTATGGCCTTGGGCAGAAAGAACAGAACTGTCTCAGCACTAGCCTATCAGGGAGAGAAGCTTAGATAGTTGCCCTAAAATGTATTGGCAAGATCCCAACACACGTTTTGCCAAATGAGAACCTCAATTACACTGAAAAGGAAAATTTGGCAGCCACTTTATAGCAACAAAGCTTTTCTCTACAATTTTTTCACCAGTCCAATTGCTTGCTTTAGGTTCATGCTTGTCAGCAAGTAGGAATGCTCCAGAAAACCTCTGACAGTGATGTCATATCCTAAAAATAATAGACCTTTCTTGCTCAGCCCATACACTGTTTTCTGCAGAAACTGCCCAGTTACAGTATTGGCTAGTTACAAGACTGAGGAGGGCAAAAATAGGACCTAAAGCATCAGAATTCCTTCCATTTATACCCAAAATGTATTTCTAGTTATTATTATATCAGGGCATCACTGGCAACCATTGGATTCCATAGATACCACGAGGCAGCTGAGACAGGACCTTCTTCCTCCTCCTGGAGTGTAAGAAGGGGTCTGAGGAGAGTGCTTGTCCCCAGGGATGCAGTTTTTCCCTGAGCCAGAGAATGCTATCCAAACATTGTGCTACTATGCCGTAGCTTTTCCTAATCTGACATCCCTTGCAGCCATTCCTAAACAATTTTTTTTGTACTATTAGGCCAGGCCTTGTATTCCCCACAGTTGTTCCTTGAGTAAAACCAGTTTGAAGACTGTTATTTATATTACAATGTTACCTGGACAGGACAATCAGGATTGGAATCCCATTCTTTAGGCTTGTATCTATACCTACAATTCAGTTCTTAGAGCATATTAGGCAAGACAATGATATTCCAATATAGTAGTGAGAAGATTTACAGAAAAAACAGTTCAAATTTAGGTTCAGATAGGCAGGATGCTATCAGAAATCATCCAAGAGAAATTAATAGGCGATTAAAAGGCTGTGCTGACTCCTGTCAGTGCTGGTGGTACAGAAGTGCTAGCTCCACCATGTTAGTTCCAGTCCTGTGGGAACAGGAATTGTATGGCAGGTGCTTAAAGTGTTAGTACTTGTAACAGTGAACCTTGGCCACAGTCCATCTTAAATAGGCCTCCCAGGCAGCTATATTCCCTGGACCTTTTCCACCAAGAATTGTGGTCAGAGGCAGGGGGAAGGGAAAACTTACAGTGTTAGTCTGAGATTCATAGTGATCCAGTGTTGTGACTTGGTGGCCTCTTCCACAGGACGCAGAATATAATCTTACTGTAAAAAGGAGAAGCTGTTTGCTCGTGTGGACTGAATTTCAGTCATATATTTTTGCAGTGTGCTTATTATACAAATGTTTCCACAGTGACCAAATAAACTGTGACTGTTGCCACTGAGGACTAATAAAACTGAGTTATTTATTTGATAACAGGAAAGAACATCAGAGATGAGTTCCTGAAAGTTGGCAGAAACTAAACATGCTGTTTTCACATGTGGGGAAGGACAGGTAACATCTCCCTTGTACAGGCAGAAATAGAAGTTAGCAATTGTGGGACGGTGATGGGTGAGCAGGAGGGTTGTCTGCTTAGCTTTGTATAAAAACTGTGGAACAAGTTGAAATGTGTGTTCTGCTTTGCATAAGGACTTTGGTTTGTCAAATATGAGCTGACTCAGTATAATGAGCTTAATACACAAATTTCTCAGTATCTGTAAATGGCACAGTTCTGCAGAAGAGTCTTAAAAGCAAAAAAAACCACTTTAAAACAGATTTCTATGCAGACATCAAACTCACCACATGTGAACAATAAAGCTTGAATATAGTGAGGAACAGATCAGCCTTAAAAGTGAACAAAAGAATAACTACTGTGCAAGGGATGCAACTGGACCATTTCTACAGATGTGGAAGATAAATTCACACAGTAGGGCCCTGTTTACAGGGAAGGACTTCATTAAGTTCCTTTACCATTTTTTCGTACTGAAAGAAATTCCCATGTGATCAACATTGAATCATGCACTGACATATTATTGTAACCCTCTCGTTGGCTTCCCGGAGAGTCACGTTGCTGCTTCCAGGTCACGGAAATCATGTTGACAGAGGGAAAAGGTAGCCTGGAAAGAGCAATTGATTCATTCCCTGCTTGAGATGCATTACTTTGGATAGTTAAAAGAATTTAGTAATATCAGAGGAACAGAAATTCAACAGCATGAAAAGGGGCGGTCGGTTTGTTAACTGACTTCACACTAAGACATAGTTGACAATGTTTGAATACTATTGAGAAGGAACTGGAAGGTATTGCCCATAAAAAGTGATAGGAGAGTGATATTTTGAAATGTTGTCATAGGTTCCTCCTCCTGCCCCTTTGCGTGTTTTTACCTTGAAACCTTGAGAGGTTTATGCCTATTCCATTAAAATTTACTTAACATTGTAGTCCTCCATACCTTTTTGTCAAACTGGTACAGAACAAAGGACCCCTGAAATGTCAAGAGTGCCTAAATTTGAGAGGTGGCAGAAGTAATATGCACTGGGAGAACAAGACATATTGGAGTGCTGAGATAAGACAGAAGTGAGTGAGTGCATCACAAAACACATTAAGTGAGGCAGAGTAGCATATAATACTTTTTTCTAACTGTCTTCTTTTACTATTAAGTGTGGGTCATTACCCACTAATGCTTCTTTTCTGTAAGTCATAGTAACTAAATAGCCATTTCTGAGTGCACATTTCCACATAAAACAGAATAAATTCACTCTTCATGCTCAGCA
>NW_008678688.1:16493-26235 GCF_000695815.1 Acanthisitta chloris
TTTGTATCAAAACTACTAACTTTTGGGGGTTTTTTTGCCAGGTGAAAGACTATATGAAGTTACTTTTTACACTTAGATGGAGGATAAAGTAAGAATTTCCCTTTCTGTTTTCATAGATTTTCCTCACAGTTGCTTTCTTGGTTCTAACAGGTAGTGATTTACTTTGAAAAAAAGATTGTTTTGTTGCATCACAAAATAATTGACTACCCTTTCAACAAAGTAAAATTCCTACTCAGCACTGCCAAAATAATGGCTTTCTTCAGTTTCTTTCAACTTTTGTTGAGAATTTTTTTTTAATGTCTCTAAAAACTTGTTTTTCCAGATTATCTTTAAGAATTGAGCCAGGTAACAGCTCTCCTCGACTGGTTTCCTCCAAAGAAGATCTTGCAGGTATAAAACATCATTTGAAAATTTAAATAAGGAAATTATTTTACTCTGAAGTATGTGGGAAAACACAGAGGTATTATCAGTAGCATATGCAAGTCAGCAATCTTTATTGTTGCCAAAAAGGCCAGTAGGCTGGGAGTGGGCAAGAGGTTGGGAGGGGACATAGCCAGGACAGCTGACTCAAGGTACGCAGAGAGATATTCTATATAATGTGCTCATCCATAAAAACTAAGAGAAGGGGGGAGGGGGACATTTATTATTAAGGTACTTGTCTTCCGAAGCACCCACTGCGATGTTTTGGTCAGGCAGTGGCTGCTCATTCCCCACTGATGGGAATAAAGGATGAATTCTTCTTTGTTTCCTTTTGGTGCTGCATGCAGCCTTTGCTTTTCTTTATTAAATTGCCTGTATCTCAACCCACCAAGGTTTTTGTATTTTGTTTTCTTCCTGCCCTGTCCTGCGAAGGATGGGGAGTGGTAGAGCAGCTTTCTGGGCACCTGGCAGCCAGCCAAGGTCAACTCACTGCAGCATGTCATATTTTCTTTTGCTTTTGTGAGGATTTGCTTTTTCATACTTGAAACTAAGTCACTGCCTCTCATACAATTACATCTTGCATATGTAGAACAGACATGCAGCTGAACTGTTGTGTTCTCTGACTTCTGCTTTGTGTTGCTCACATCTACATGCTCAACACTTGGGGTTTGATGTTAGGATGACTATGGACATCCTAACTTTGGTCATAGCATCATAGTATATGATCATCATATACTCAGTAATTCTTAATCAAGGGCTGAGACTTTATTAGAATTGCAATGGAAGGCAATTAAAAATACACTTCCAAAGTTGGAAACAAGAACTTTGAACTCACCTGAACTAGGCAAGTAGTATGACTTGACATGGCAGTGAGCTTAACTGGAGTCCACAAAAACTGATCGGGCAATGTTTGGTAGTACCTTCACAATTGAATATGTGATGATATGGTATCTGGGAGTATTAGGAGAGGGTGAATTTTCCCTTCTGAGTCTGCAGTGCCCCTTATGTGCTATGTAAGGTTGCTTTATTCAGAGTGAGAATTAATGTGATGACTATAAACCAAGTCCTGAGTCATTCCTATTACTATTTCCTTCAAAAGCTTGACCTGCGTGTGGACTGCTCTATTTCTCATTCGGCCAGAGTTCTCATTCAGTGCCAGTTAGACGAGTGCCATTAGTGGGTATTTTGGAATACCCACAGGAATTTTTCAGTGGCCTGCACCTATGTGGCTGAAAAAATGCTACTAAAGGTAATCCAGTGTAGTTTACTGGAAAAAAATCCAGATTTATTCCTGGAGGTTAGTTAAGTAAGTTAGCCTGAATTCAGATTGACCTTTAACTAAGCATGCAGGCAATATTTGATTGTTTATTTCACAACATCAGTAGTAGAGGTATAGCCATATGTTAGTCTTGAATAACTCTGAGCTAAAAAACTCAGGTGTCAGTAATGAGATATTTGACTGTGGAGAATTAAAAATAGCACATTTGCAGGTATTTCAGTCAGTTTTATTTGGATTCAAATTATAGTTTGGGATTAATTCCACTTCATCTATCATGTGCCAGGAGTAAATCCTTCACAGTCAGCTAGCTGTAATGATAAGAGATGATCTCAAAATATTTCAGGCAGTAGTTTAATGTTCTAGTCAATAATTTAAGGCGTGGGAGTGTGATTGTAGTGATTTTGAGGTAAAATGAAGGTCCTTGGCCCAGAAGGGCAGCAGTCAGTTCTCCAGATAGTCCAAAGGTTGCTGCGTTACTAATAGCAATGTCTAGTTGAGTTCTGCCCATAACATGCTGCCTCCTTACAGGTCAGCATGTGTTTCCAGAGATGGAAAAAAAGCTCAATATCATTGACAATGATTCCAAAGTCTGTAACAGACTTAAGAGCAGGGAAGAGTGTCGTCTTCATGTCCTAATGTGTAATTGCTTGTATTGATGATGGAAATGGATTTTACTTGCCAGCACTGTGACTTTATCTTCCACCCAATTTTCTCTCTTTCAAAAAAATATTAACAGTTTACTCTAGCCAGGGACATTGTGGGTCTCTTTTTTTTCCCCTGAACATATCTTTATGAGTGTGAGACTCAACAAAAACAGTTAAATCCTTCAGTATTTCTGTTTTCAAAGTACTGGAGAGCACCACGTATCCATTTTCCACTTTGTTTGCCAACTGGTTTTCCAGTAAGTTTGAACAGGAGGCAGGCTTCCGATTAAAGTGAATGTCTCATAACAAGGTATGTTTTGTATATTAGTGGCTAAGAGGGTCTCATTTAATTACCAAATGCATGTATAATTGTGAACAGTGCTTTCACAGGAAGATTTCATGTCTTCCAGAACGTTGCAGAGATTCTAGTCTCTTGCAAGTAGCATTTAAAAAGGAGCTTTAAGCAGTTTACTTGAATGCTTTCAGGAACTGTATGATTCACACAACTTTCTTGGCAGCAACTTAAGTCTGTTCATTCTGCCTGGCTGTGGTTTGAGAGAGAGAGAGAGAATGTAGCTGGAGAGCTTATAGTATGCTAACTGTTCACCGTTTCCAGTTGAATTAGCTGTAAAAGACATCTGTGTTCCTGCAGCATTGGCTGGAAGGTGCTTGGCATTTATGGTATGGTTGTTAGGTTGTTTTGGAAGGTAAAACTCATTTTCCCAGAATAAAAGATTTAATGCAATATATGGTAAATAAGTTAGCCTTCTAAGCAACTGAAGTTCCTCAGAATTTTCACATCAAGTTTAGCTCAGTAGAGAAAACTTTATGTGTGTTCTTTATCATCATGTTATTTTGAAAAGTTCATGGCATAGTGCTAATCAGGACATAGAAGGAGGTTACTCATTCCCTGAAATATACCATGTTTATCCTGGTTTGAAAAACAATATAAAAAGTTAAAATAATGTGAAAGTAATTACCATATCCCGAAAATTGTATCTAAAAGTGACTCAAAGACTGGTCTTAAGGATTCTGTGACTTTTAATGAACCCCTTCATTAAAGTTAGCATCTAGAATTAAAGTTAGCATTAAAGTTAGCAACAGCCAGGCCTCTGCTGTGGGTAACCCTTATTTTGGGGGTTTTGTTACGCAATAGTCAGGGATGAGCTCTCATCTGCTCTTTTATTTTCTTTTTTTTTCCCCCCAAGTAGGTGTTGGTGTAATTCTTTTGAGAAGAATAATTAGACCAGAGGTTTTATGTTACCACCCTACCAGAAATCTGGAGTAATTAATCTGAAACAGGTATATTCTCTTCTTTGTTATTAGGGTAAAATTCAGCCCATTCTTCTGAGTCCATTCAGCTTTGAGAGGCAGCTTATAAAGAACTTCTAATACTTATCTTCATTAATTAGAAGGGATAAATTTATTGGATGTAGAGTATGTGATACGTAGGAGTTGAAAATGTAGAAACAGAAAGAAGAAAGACTGGGATGTTCACACATTTGTAGCCCTATGAAGTAGGTATACTACACTAGTGACATCTCTACAGCAGTCCCAGCATTCTAGAATTAAAAAACCCCACACCATCATTTTCCATGTAAACACTGAGTTTGACATTTAGTTTTGCCATTTGTTTTACTGGTTGCTTTGGCAACTAATAAATAATTTGTGCTAAGTGCTTTAGCAGCCAATCATTCTGTGGAAATGAGGATTGTATAATTCTCATGCAAGTGCTTGGTCATTGCTTCATGTGCAGTGTCTGCTTTTCTTACACGAGACTTAAGGTAGAAATGGAAGAACTAAGTTTTCTTTACAAAAATTTACAGATTGTCCAGAAAACTTTGCTCTTTAGTTTCCAGTCTCATTCTGTGATACTTTCCTGACAAATTTTTACAACTCATTGAAGTATTTTTGGAACAAACTATTACCAGACAAATCTGTGAGATTCACATGTTATCAGCCACTAAATCCAGCTGGAATTAGTGTACTGTGGGTTTTTTTCCTAACATACCAAAGCTTCACTAAAATTGTAGAAGAATATTCTATCAAGACAACTATACAATTTTCAGGGAGAGAATGATCATGCTCATTTTTTAACTTTATCGCCATTAACTACTTTCTGTGACTTCCTTACCAAACAAGTCTAATGTCCTGGTTCCCTGACTCTAATTTTAGCTACCAAGGGATTATTCTCATGGAATGTTAGGAACATATAAAAAAGCCATAGGACAAAGGGCTTTTCTGTGCTGTTTTTTGGCGGGTTTTCTTTTTTGGTTTTGACTTGCTTTTATTTTTTTCCATGGCAATCACATGAAATAATTTCTGTAAAAGGTTAGGGTTTGTTTTTTTTTTATGGATTGGTTAACGTATTTGGTTGAACCCAAACTTCAGAGATTCCCTGCAGCTGTGCTCTCACAATAGGTATGTCTTCACTGCCAATCTGGATGTCACCCAAGCCTATACACTGCCCTGCAGATCCAGAAGTGTAAGTCATGGTTTTGCACGTTACTCTGGTGCAGAGTAACACAAATGCTGACAATGAGTGATTCCATAAAAGTGATACCTGAAATCAAAAGTATCAATTCTATCCAGGAAGCATTTGAAGGAAATACACACAAGTGTGCTTACTGTGCAGTCAGAATGACTTTAGTGGGGAGAGGGGGAGCTTGGGGGATCATGGAGAAGTGCAGCCAAGGACTCACATTCTTGTTTTTAGTTTGCTCTTGTCTGAGAAGCAGCCATGGCATACATCTCTTACATGTTGTATGCATTAGTAGGTTTCTGTTGAATTGTAAAGCAATACTCTGAAAATTAAAACTCTTCTTTTACAATAACCATCATTCTAGATTTATTTTTTTGTGCCATTCTTGATTCTGTGCACAAAGCTCTACTTAGGTTCTTTATTGTGTGTTTTGTAAGTAGGTCTTTCTCTTTGAAAGTTTTAAGTATCATCCACTGACTTTGGTTACAATGGAAACATAACAGTAAAGATTTACAGCAAAGACTTAACTAGAGAGTCTGTGGCTTGGAATGTCTTTATTAAGTTTTAGAAACAGAGCTGGTAAGTATCAGTTTTGCTTCTTAGCTGCTCACCAAAAAATAGTGAATAGTTGAGACTCTTTTACCTTCATGAAAAATCATTCAGTTCTTCAGCATATAATATGCAACTCATTTTCAGTTTTTTGTTTGCATGTCTAGTACTGGTTTATTGATAGCTTTTTAATGGAGAAAAATCGTGAACTGTAACTCCCTTACCCTGCTGCTTTTTTTAAAAGCTCTGGAGACTGTAAATGTTCACATGTTTTACTGAAGGATTGCAAAAGTAGGATTCATTTATAACATTTGAAGGATTATTCATGGAAAAATTATGCAAAGGAAAAAACAGTGAGATCCTTTGGGATATGTGTAAACTTTTCCAAATGTTCTTGCCACAGATCTCGGAACAGCACTCAGCTTACTCTGATGAAGTTGTCTCACGTTCCCTAATGCAAACAAATTTTTAATAACGTTTTAATATTTTTATGCATTATTTTTGTGCATGTCAGCATAATCTTGAAAATGATGCTGAGAAATAATGAAAACCAAAATAACCCTTGTTCATGCCAGCTGACTGGAAAATCCTACTAAGAGTGCTTTGTCTCCATGAAAGGCAAAATAACAGAATAGCAATCATTGTAACAGTATGCACTAGGAGTGGAGCCAGGAGAGTAAAGAGGAGAGTTAGCAGTAGCAGATGACTTCACTTCTTGGAAAAAAAGGGTCAAAATAGCTCAATCTCAAATGAGTTTAAATATTGGAATTTTGTTATCAGCAGTATCAGGCATAGCTTCCCCAGCTAATTGCTCAGCAGTCTGGTATGTCCATAAACATCCCTTGGTCTGTACAATTTTTATCTGTATCTCACCACTTACCCTCTTTGGCATCCTTCTTGGCAAGAGCTCTCTTTGTCTCTGACCCCTTTATAGAAATGAGGTCATCTCTCCTCTGCCCCATAACTCATGCTGGCATTCTCTGCACCCCAGTCTTCTTGCTGAGCTGAGTGTGCCCTGCAGCACAGGCCCTGGCTGACAAGAACTCTAAACTTCACCATTCTTCTTCATAGACATTTGACAGCAGAGCAGATGCAAAGACTTCGTAAAGATTTTAAAGCTCCGATTCTTTTTATCATAGCTCAGGATTAACAGAGCCAGACTGTATATATTCCCTTCTCTTGCCTTGGAGATGAGGAAGATGCAGAACTACATTGAAAGTGGACACTCCAGGCAGAATAACAGCAGCACATGTGGTACTTCTGTCTTCATCTGATCCCACAAAGCATCCTGTTTTCTGCCATTGGGATCGTCACTAAAGACACCTACTAGGAATTAGAATAAGTCACAGAATCACAGAATGGGTAGGGTTGGAAGGTACCACAGTGGGTCATCTGGTCCAAACTCCCTGCTCCAGCACATGGCACGGGGTTGCATCCAGACAGTTCTAGAACATCTCCTGTGTAGGAGATTCCAGAGCCTCTCTGGGCAGCCTGTTCCAGCAGTCAGTCAACCCAGATCCACTCGCTCCTTTCACAGGTCTGATGCAAGCAATTGTGATTGCCGTATATTACAGCAAGGAAGGCAGTCTGGGACTGTTGGCTTAAGCTGTAAGGCTCTTATACGCATTTCTACAAATTCTGTCACCCTTGACACATCTCACCTTGAGCCAGGCAGTATTTTTACATGAACTGCATAATATTATTTTCAATCTGAGCTACACAGTCCATTTAGACATATTGCATCATTTGTTTTAGGGGTTTTTTTAACAAACTTTTTCGTTTCTGAAGCTGTCCAGGTAATAAAAGCTCCTGCTTAAATCAAGTCATAATGATCAATCTTTAAACATTTTTGTGTTGCATTCATATTCATGGAGATTTCACTCCATGCTTCCTAAATGTAGGTCTAATTTGAAAAAAAAAAATAAAATGGAGGAGGGGTGTAGAGTGAAAACTCTCAAACTGTTTTATTCTTGATAGGTAACATCTCTTAATCTTTGTAGGTTTCAATAGCGGTAACTTTTGAACCTACCTGGAGTCAAGTCTAGCCAACTTTGGTTTTGTGCTGGCTTGACTGTGTCAGCACTGGACTTATTATTGTACTGCTCTTTCTCCAGATAAAGTGGTTTTGGTGCAGTGTCATGCTTTGTGTCAATATCAATGTTTTGGAATCAGATTAATCAGTCTTACTGCTTTCAGCTCTGTGACTCTCCACAGTGAGAAACTTTAACCTTTAAACTATTATTGTGTTAAAAAATCTAACTTAGTTTTATATGTGACACAGGGTCTGTGTGAAAAAGCACTGCACTGTACTTGTATTCCTTTAAAGCTGTGCCTTAAGACTGCTACAGGCTGTGTTTCAGTAGCTCTCAGTGAACTTAAAAGAACTTAACGTCATCCACTTAAAAAATCTAAATGTAAATCAGGATTTAGAACTGGCACCAGAAAGACCTAAATGGCACAGCAGGAAGCAGTATAAAAATGAACCAATCCTGCGGCCAAATTAAGGAACAAGCCTCAGAGTGGCCACATTAACGCTGAGGTTTATGCTGAGTTTCAGATTATACTCGTGCTAATAAATGTTCATAATTTTCAGAGAAATTCTCTTTCAGCTGCAACTGTCTTCATACTGGGTCTCAGTTCCAACATATAATTTCACAGAATAATGAATGGTTTACTCAAATGTAATCCACACTGTGTGGATTAAATTTTACTCCTTACTGCTAGAGAAAAACCTTAGCAATTCTTCATAGTAATGCCCCAATTCGTGGTGAAATTCCAGAGTCTAGGCTGGAAAAATATGAGTAACAATATGAGTAATTTGCAATTGATTTTTGTATTTCATGCAATTTGATATAAGTCTATATTGCAGACTGGGTATGGACAGTAAAGCATCTTGCATGTATTTGTATTAATTTTGCCTCTTCCTGGGACAAATTCATTACAGGTTCTCCGATTTCTTCTTGTGTCTCATGGATCCTCAGTTCAAGGCAGAAGTTGATAAATAACTTCTGTGCTTGGGGAGAGGTGGAGTAGCCTGTGTAACAGATAGAATCATAGTAGAAGGCACCAATAAGAATTAATGAGTCCAAGTTCCTGCACCTAGTAGGGCTACATAAAACTAATATCACTAGGAGAATTGTCCAGATGGACCTTGTACTCCCAACAGGCTTAGTGCCGTGACCACTTCCCTAGGAAACCTCATCCAGTGACTGACCACCCTCTCAGAACCATTTCTGCTGCAAGTGTGCCTTCACATCCTGTTGTCAAAGTGTGCCCTGTTGGTGGCTGGGGAGAGGGAGGGAACTGTTTCTACTTCAGTTGATCACTTACTTGAGGGCAGACATTTTTGTAAAGATTCTGATGGCAATTGATGTGGGTTTTCACATCACAAAGTTTCTGTCTGTGTTGACCTCTAATGGGTGGGTTTTTGTTAAAGGCCAGAAGCTGACTAAGCAGAGGTCACTGGAGCCTCCAAGTGATTCTTGGAATGTAGAGGGAAGTCTGTTCTGCTGCTGCCAGGGCTGTACTAAGGAGGAAGATACGGGGCAGACAGCCACTTTCATGATCACTATTCCCACTTCTGTCACAAGCACCAATGCCACACCTAACTGGTTAAAAGCGAAATCTCAGCTGTTTATTGTGAAGCCAAGAATAGCCTTGCATTTACTGAGGATGATGATAGGCCTTGTTGTTCTCCACTGTATTGGGAAGTTGACCACCAGCCTGTTATGACCAGCATTGATGAACTGGAACAAGAACAGTTTGTCCATGTCTTCTGTGAGGCCTCAAAAAATCTGTAAAAAAGAGGAAGAATGATTTCAGTGAGACATCTCTAGACTTCATAGACGATTGAGAAGTAGTTCATCTGTCTGGCTGTTAGATACACAAAAAGCCCTGCTTCCTCTTACATGCTCAAGCTGTGAGTCAGTATGAGCAGATTGTTTACAGTTTATTCACAACATGAAGTTGTGAACAAAATTCAAAACATGTGTGAGTATTCCTGCTCACACCCAAAGTACAAACTGACTTCATGGCTCTGCATATTACACTTTGGCACATCCAGCTGTTGTAAGGCTGCCAAGACTTTTTGTAGTTCATTGTTAAAAGTATGAGCAAAACTGTTTTAAAAATTACTTCCAGAGAGTTCAAGAGTATAGAGATTAATTTATAAGAAAAATTGATAGTGTAACCTTCATGCACATGAAACAGTGCTTCAGATATAGTACCTTTTGGTTATCTGTAACAATTCATTTTAGTCAGTGTCTAAATACACCAGCCCACAAAATACTTGGGGTTTGCGCCAGTTCAATGTTAAATAATTTTGGTCTTTTAGGTCCATCCGACATGCCAGCAATTATGAAATTCAGC
>NW_008678688.1:26259-27183 GCF_000695815.1 Acanthisitta chloris
GCAGCAAGTCTACCTACACCTCCTGTACCAAGGCACCGGAAGAGTCACAGCCTGGGAAACAAGTGCGTAGGCCCAGCTGCCTCGCGCTCGGACAGTTTCACGCGTCACAAAGGTTTAAGATAGCAGCAGAACACGCTGGTATTTGTCCCTTCCATTTCTTATATTGCAAGAGTGCTTCAGGCTTTACTGTGTACTCTCTAGGTTTTCTCTTGACACTTTGTTATTTTTGCTGACTATTGTCTCCTAGTGCCAGACCTTGGCAGTACTTGAAAGCTGCATATCCATTTTGGTCTGTGGATTCCTGGCATGCGTAACTGATATTTCTTTTATTTTTTAAACATCTTGCTAACACATCTAAGGAAGCTTACTTGCTGCTTGGCACACCTTATTCAGGAACGTTGTGACCTTTTACACTGTTTTACCTGGGTAATACGGATTAGAAACATTTTTCTCTCCCGTTTACCTAGCCGAGTGAGAGCACCTGCTCCCCAGTTTAACACTTCAGCATCTACCACATTTCACAATTAATGGATTGGGGGAGAGAATTTCATGTGGTCACGGAGCAATCATGTGGTAGTTCAGCTTAGTGAAGGACCACCAAGCAGTGGCTTAGCTGGAGTCTCCTTTTTCTGTTTTTCTACTTTTTGCTGCCTCTAAGGGCATTCAGGTTTTGTATGGAGAGGAGTCAGAAAACCTTAAACTTCCCATCGGCAGAAATTTAATAATTGTTACTGACAACAGTAAAATCTGAAACCTGTTTTGGTAGTCAGCGAGTGTGTGTACAGTAAGTGCTACCGTTTAATTGCTGCTTAATTAATTGCAGCTTAATAACCTGCTGATGAGGCTGAGCGGAAACACCGTGAGCCAAGGGTTGCTGTTAGATGACATAAGAGGCGTTTCACGTTTTTCTCTTCCTCTGTGTTC
>NW_008678688.1:27258-41863 GCF_000695815.1 Acanthisitta chloris
GTTGGAGAGCCAGAGCCCCACGCCCCGCGCGCTCCACGCGCCCCATGCGCCCCACGCACCCCACACCGCAGGGAGAGCTGCAGGTAGCACCACAGGGAGCACCACAGGTAGAGCCACGATAGAACCACAGGGAGCACCATAGGTAGAGCTGCGGGTAGAGCCGCAGGGTGAGCCACAGGGAGCACCACAGGTAGAGCCACGATAGAACCACAGGGAGCACCACAGGTAGAGCTGTGGGTAGAAGCGCAGGGAGCACCACAGGTAGAGCCGCAGGTAGAACCACAGGGGCACCGCGCGCATACCGAGCTGCCTTGCCCCGGCTTTCCTCGCTGCCTGCTGACAGGTTGGGTAAAAGTGGCGTGAAGGAGATTGGTTCTGCAGGTGCTCAGTGTGTGCCGCAAAGTTTTCGTCATACATAATTTGAAATTTGCCTTATCGCAAAGAAAACTAATTTGAACTGTACCCTTTAGAAGGCGGGAGAACAGTTTAGTTGTGCTCTCTGAGACTTCAAAAGAAACATATAATGAACACATGGTATTATAATTAATAAAACAATTTCTGTAATCTCAACAAAGTGGTCAAGAATCTGTGTTCTAAGCAAGAGAAAGCCACCGTTTTAGTGACTCAGGCTATTTCTAGAACAGGAGATAGGGTGTGAAAGACCACACGTTACTTGACCGAGAGTTTGACACTGAGATGATCTTTTCACTTCTGAAAATACAGGCATAGCTCACTGTGTTTAAACTGAGCATTAGAAGATCAGTCCTGAGCAAATTAAAGCTCTAAGCTAAATAATTGTGGCAGGAAAGGAGGGACAAATCAGTCACGAGCTTGGTGGAGAAATAGGAACCGTTGTTATGAATGCCATCATGTTTATTTGTTAGGACTCCTAGCAGCAGCATAGAGCTGACGTATCCTCTTTACAGGTGTGCTTGCTTCTTGAAACAATGATCATGTCTAATTTAATCAATTTACAGATATTGTGGTAGAAATACTCTTACAGAGGGACTGGATTTTATGTTCCTGAAGTGCTCAGCTTCTGAAGGAAGAGCAGCTAATGAAAACTAAAGTAACATGTAGATGTCTGGTATTTAAACATAGCACTAACGTGGCTTATCAGTGAGATATTATAAATGGGGAGGCGCATGTCAGCCTCTTCTCATTAAAGATTTTAGCATGAACTCTAAACCAACTTCAAAACACAATTTGAGTAAGCAATGTCCATGGAACTATATAAAGGGTATTCTGGTGATCCACATATATTGGCTTTGTTTTTTCCCATGGGTGGTTTTCTTACTCCTTCTCTGTACTACTCTCTTTCTAGACAGCAGTGAAAGCTCAGAATTTAGTGAGGAGCTGCCGTCAGGGCTTGAAAGGTGAGTTAGTCTTCATGTACACTCACTGAGCACTCTACAGACTTAGCTAAGAAATTCACAAATGATCCCTAACATAGGTAAGCCCTAAATCAACAGTTACTTTTATCAAATTACTGATTAGTTAGGAAAAAATGGCAAACTTTTTGAAATGCAGCACTGTAAAGGTACTGTGTTTTTCTTCCCGTGGGCCTGAAAAGATTGGGAACTATCTCTATCATGTTTACCAAACCCTAACTGTTGAAGTCTCAGACTAGAATTTCCCTCATCAGATATTTGCATTCACAAACAGGGGTCGTTTATATGCCACGCTGGGGCCTAACTGGAGGGTACCGATCCGGAATTCTCCTAGGAGTCGAAGCTGTGTCTACAGGTACATTTCAGGGTCTACCTTCCTCAGTGTACGGTGCTAAACTTCCATTTGGGTCTCTACGCTTTCCCAGCGTAGTATATCTTCTGTCCAAATAGCCTTGTATGACCATGCCAGCTCATGGGAGTCTTCCCTCCTGCTTGTAAAAATTCCTGTTAACGCTAAAGCAGCGGTATGGCCCCTTCATATTAAATTCAGTTTAGCTATTGATTTCACTAATTATGTCAGGCTTCCATTTTGCAGAAAACTAGACTTTGCTTAGGGTTTTATGACATCATGGAAGCAGGTTTGTCATGAAGGCCATCTTTGCCTCCTGTGACAAGTAATGATGTTAGAAGGATACCTTCTTGACCCTTTCTCATGATCTAGTTCCTGATTTGCAGGACAGCTACCCATAACATCTGTTTGTGTCAGAGAGCTCTAGTATGATGTGTTGATTTTGTACAGTAAAGAGGTGTTACCTTGGACCCTGGGTAAGTCAGGGAACATCTGCAATGCCGTATGTAGCAGGCACTCCCAGGGCTGATAGTCATGGACTTTTCAGGAGTAGGTAATCCATTTACAGGCCAAAGAGAGGTGACATGGAAAATGGTATATATTTGAGGGATAAAAATCATTCATTGCATCTGTACCTGGCCTGGACTTGATAAATTCTGTGGTAGTGGGAAGTGAAGACATATGTATGAACAGTAAAGAAAATCGGGCCCTGAAACAGTATTCTGCAATACTGTGATTTAGTTGGAGTTTAAATCCAGTCATATTTTATTTTGTATAAACTAGTTTGCTTCAGCCATTGTAGAAATATTGTTAGAATGCGTAAATGTAATTACAGCTGCTTTACCTGAGCTAGTAACCTCTGACAGCAGTGCAAGTTAGAAGTTAGACAGGAGTAAAAATGCATACATTATAATTTAGTAAAGGAATACATTTTGGAACAGTATTTCAGCTATTAGACATGCTTCTGGAAAATACTCTCTTAACATGACCATGGTATGTTTGTTTCAAAAACATATGCAAGCTAGAAATACAAAATGCAAGAAGATAAAAATGTGAAAAACCTATTAAATCCACAAAGAACAATTATTCCCTAAAATACGTTTCTTTTGTTTTTTCCCAGTCAAGTAATTCTAATGCTTGTGTTCATTCTTCCTTTTCTGAAATCTTATACTGCCTCTATCAGAAATCTAGAATTGGCAAGAATGCACATTAGCACAGACCAGACAGGTCCATGCAGTGGAAGAAGATGCACCTAACAGCTGGAAGGGCTGTTCTTGTCTAGGTGTGGCTGTGTATCTCACTTGCACCAGCACATGTTCATCCTTGTTTGTATGAACACAAACGTGTTCCTTTCACAACTGAAAGCTAGATCATACACATGTCCTTTTCCTTGTATTCATTACTAGAAGTGATTTAGTTGGCTCTGGTAAACCTCATTGATCCCTGTAAGAACATCAGGGCTGTGAATAAAGAGAGACTAGCAGCACATAGTTTTAACAGGATCATCACCTACCAATCAATATTTGCTTGAGACATCCTTAATGGCTGTTTGCATTTCTAACTTTGCCTGTTCTTGGGCTCTTTCAGTTGTAGCTCTTTCTCACTTTTGTGTGTGGGAAGCTATATGTTCATCCTGGAAAACAAATTGTCATCAGCGTACAATAAATTGTTTGGCACTTACACTTAAAATTACATTTGTGGGAACTCTTACTGCCAAAATTTTAAGCCATAAATTTCCAGAAATCCAGAAAATTTATGCAATTTTCCAAAATAAAAAAGAAAATTGCCTGTTTTCTCTTTGAATTTGGTGGTTTTTGTTTTATTTTTTTCATGTCTAAGCCCACAGAATAGAACCTTTGTTCATTTGCTATTTTTCAGATTCTGGTTTCTATTTGATAGCTAAGTTAGGAAAATTCATATTCTAGAGGCAATATGTCTGAGGCAGTGCAGAACATTTAGAGCTAAATGCTGCTTATTTCTTGTCCTTATTTGTCTGCTCAAATACATGGAGCAATGTTTTGTCTCTCCAGCCCAACCAGCAGCTGCAGCTGCACAGCATCTGGTTCCACAGGAGTCATTTCCATGGAAGGGCCATTAAGAAGAAAAACACTACTCAAAGAAGGCAAGAAGCCTACTGTAAGTGACTCTAATTATAATTCTTCCTAGGATTCTGCTTCAGTAGTGGCTGTTTTCAGGATTAGATAAAACCTGCAGCTTAATACCACATAAATCAATGTTTTTATCAATTGTTAAGTAAATTTCTGATAAAAACTTATAAACAGGTTAAAGAAGGTTGTAACCTTTGTGTGTTATTTGATCTAGAGCAGTTTTGCTTCTCCCTGCAAGTCATGTCTCTAGCTGTGACAGCAGAGCAAGAATGAAGCAGCTCTATAACCAGCAGGCATTATTTTGAGGGCAGAAATACATCTTGTGGCGCTGCTTAATAACCCTGAGCAGGCACAACTCAAATAACCCTGACAGAGGCAGATGTTGCAGGACGGACATTGTCTGCATTGCATTTCTTTGACAGTGTGGGATATGAAGTTTTGCTTCAACCAGTGTGGGAAACTGTGCAGTCCAGTAATAGCTATTGTACATAGCTTTGTTTCTTGAATGTTGGTGAAGAGATAAAACCAAGCGGGTGGTAACTTGGAGGGGTTGAGGTTTTCTTTTTTTCCCTTATGTCTAGAGTGGTGTTGTCGGTGGAACCTCTCTGCTGTGGGGGCAGGGGCTGTGAGGGGAAAAGTGGCATGAACTAGGTGGGCAGGAAGGATGTGAGGCTGAGTACCAACCCACGGGAAATGGCACAAGGGGCCAGGGGATCGGGATAGGCTGTAAAAGGGTCTGGGGTTTGTGGCAGGGTAATCGGTTTTCAAATAAAGTAGGTTTCTTTTTGCTTCAATGATTCGATTTTCTTCTAAAACATAGTTGTGAGCACTCGTTTCTCACAACTGGAAATAAATTAATCTCTATTAATGAGTGTGTAGATCACAGAACTTGCAGTGGCACTTGTATAAAAGACTGAAGAGGAAGATCTTCAATGTAGTATTTTCAAGGGAGGGTACCCAGGTTTCACATGGTTCTAGTCCTATGCATTTGACAGTTTTTATGTTTTCTGTAGAATTGATTGCGGTTTTTTTTACATGCAACCCTACAGTGCTAAAAGATTTGAAGAACTGTAGAGTTGTCATCTCAATAAATTTTATTGATCAAAAGTCTTAAGAGCTGTCCAGTAAAAGACAGCAAGCTATTTTGCTCTGATGCAATCAGTGCTGATACTTTTGTGAGATACCCAGCTCAGATGGATTGTATTCACAGCCAGCCATCCAGCTTTAGGTAGCTGGGCTGATTTACACCAAGAGTCACTCTTTGACTACCTCTCCATTCCTTGCTTCTGAAATTAACTTTGGTAGCACTTGGACTTGCTTGTGAATAGATTATTGAAATGTCAGAGATATGCAGAGCTTTTCCTAATTTTTTTTCCTTTCTGATTCAGCTCTCCTCGTGGACTAGATACTGGGTTATCCTTTCAGGATCCACTCTTTTGTACTTTGGAGCAAAATCGTTGAGAGGCACTGAAAGAAAACATGTAAGCTTTAAATTTATTCTAAAACCAAAAATTGCATCTTCATAAGCAGATCTGAAAGGGTGTTCAAAGTGTACTTGCTGTTCCAGGCTAAGCCATATGTCTGCACAACTTTTACAGTCAAAAGTTAATCCCTGCTATAGTCTCAGCTGTGACTGACTTGTCTGTCTCTTCCAGTATAAATCTACACCTGGGAAAAAGGTCTCCATTGTCGGCTGGATGGTGGCACTGCCTGACGACCCAGAGCATCCTGATATTTTCCAGCTAAATAACCCTGACAAAGGTAGATGTTGCAGGATGGACATTGTCTATGTTACATTTCTGTGGCAAGAAGTCGATTAGTCTCTATGAATGAGTTTGTAGATTACAGAACTCGCAGTGGCACTCATTTAAAAGACTGAAGAGGGATATTTTCAGTATAGAATTTTCAAGGGAGAGTACAGATTAAATTGAACATAGTTCTACGGTGTGCTGTGGTGCCTACAGTGCTTTATCTTGACAGTTACTGTAAGTTCTGCAGAAATTGCCTAACCAGTGCAAGGTTGCAGCATGTCCATGTGTCCACATACCCTGATCTCCAAGTTTCTCAAAATCCGTCCGTATCAAATCTTTACTTACATTGAGGCCAGTTAAAATATTTACCACATATTTCACCAATATTTACCAAAACAAGCCTTTTAAGTAATTTTTAGTCCCTTTTTAATAATAAATTTTGAAGTGCTGTAATTCTTTTGCCTTGATTAAACTTCACCAGATAACACAGTGCCTGGAGTTATTTTGTGCTTTGATTTTTGTGGCTTTCTTCACTTTTCATATTTTCAACTTTGGTGCAGGATATGGACTTGCATCTTTTGCACCAAGTGTGGGTGTTGACTAAGTGCATAAAATATTTGATTGCAAGAAACAATTTGCATAGGACATTGAAGAAAACTAAATTTACAAGCATCAAAAACTTTCTAAGAAGTTTGGCATTAAACACAACAGTCTTAATGAGAAGAATGCCAGGATTAAATTAGATGTGACCTAAAGGGTCTTTCCTGTGGCTGTAATTTGGCCTTTCTGCCTGTGAGGCCACTTCTGTTCTCATACTCACTTCACCCAAGGATTGATGGATAATGTGCCTCACATGGGCCCTATCATATGTGCAACATTATGTTTGAGCATTTGAGGTGCAAATTAACAGTTTACTTCAGGACTTTGGCTTCTGCACAAAAGTTAGAGTCCCATGAAGCTACACGTCTGTCTGCAAATTTAGAGCCTTTGATTGTCTTTGCAGGCAATGTTTACAAGTTCCAGACTGGTTCAAGGTTTCATGCAATATTATGGCATAAGCATTTGGATGATGCATGCAAAAGCAACAAGCCTCAGGTAAGGCTGTGAAACTTATCTCTGTTCATATTTTCCAGAAAATCCTTACTGGAAAATGTACTTGTGTGCACACAGTCTGTCCTGTGGGGACAGACATATTTTCTCATTGTGTGCATTGATCCATTTTTAAAATAGGAGAGATAAAATTTATTTAAAATTACAGAATTCCCACTAAATCAGGACTTTTGCTGATCTAGTTAGAGGTTTGGTTACCTAAACAGCATATAACCTCTGCTCTCACTTGCTGCAAATGAGGTAACCTCATCTCTCCTTTCTCATGGACAGTGAAAGCAACCATGCTAGGATGGATTTGATGATCTTATAGGTCTTTCCCAAACTTAATGATTCTATGAATAATTTACGTTCTCTTCCAGGTACCTGCTGATCTAATGTCATTTGAATAATTTGCTCTCCTACCTGATGTGACTTAAAGTGCCAAACTGAAGAAACAGGTAATTGTTCTCTAAGGAGGAAGAGGAGTGGTTTTCCTGACATGAGCCAGCCACAAATATTTCAGCACTTTCCTATGTAACTTGAAAGTGATTCTGACACAGCTTTTAAAAGCAGAAAGTGAATGTTGTCCCTAGGACCAGATATAATCTCATGCACTGAGTGAAAGCAGACAAGTTAGATGGACAGAAGATTAATCCTGACTTCTGCAGGATTCTAGAGCCCTCAACTATTTGTGGTCAGAGACTGCAGAACTGATTGACCACAAGCTGAGCATCGTATCTTCTGCCTATTCTTTTTTAAAATGGTTCTTTTTATTGTTAAGCTGCTTTGTGTGACTGAAGAATATTTGGCCCATGTTGGGTTTCAGTTCTTTCTAATGCACAGAATGATGGACAGTGTTAACTTGCTGCAAAGTGTCAATTAGAATAGAAAATTGTGGAACAACATTTTTATAATCTAAGTGCACTAAGTTGCTTGGCAATGTGGCTGCCTCAAATTTTGTATCAAATCTCTGGACAATTCTGCTGTTCACATTTGAGCTATTTGGGAAAATGCATTTTGGCACAAGATAGTTGATTTTCTTTTCAGTTATTTTACTCAGGAATACCCTGACAATGGATTTAAGGCTGTTTAAATTTATATTGTGGTAATGTTTGTTTTTCATTCTCTTAGTAGTGGCAAAGTTGCTTACAAGTTTGGTTTTATTCTTCAGTCTGAATGTTGTTCATCTTAAATCCCTTGGTACAGGGAAGCAGGTAACCAGGTATTAGGTATCACATGGCTCTGGCTCCTCAGAAAGGTTCCATATCATTGCTTCTGTTCTGTCTCTCTGTGGATGACCTGAGTCCACTCAATTCCACTACATGTTACAACTTTATGACATTAGTACTGGCAGATGGTACTGCTATTATGGTGGCAGTGAAAGTTAGGGAAGACTGTCTTACAGTGGAGAAAGTATAAAGAAGCCTCCACACCAGTGTCCAGAGAAAAAAAAAAAAAAAAGAATGTAGCAGCTTTCTCCTCTGAAGGAATTCTCTCGACATCACCGTATCCCTGCTGTGCCCTAGCAGTCCTGCAGTCAGAGTCTTTGTCTGTTCATGTCCTAAGTTCAGCACTTTTTCTGTTTGAAACCCTTTTGCCATAAGGCACCAATATTCAGACTTCATCAATCACCAGGAAACCTCTTCTGTGTTCCCTAAAGTTGCATAGAGGAGAAATTGCCTAGCTAGCCTCTAGCTTACAAACCAGGAACAAATGTGGAAATCAGATTGAGTGAACAAAGCCTGTCCTAGAACAAGCTCCCTGGCATTAGCAGTGTGTATTCTGTGGATTTTCTAAATTTTGATTTTGAAACTTCTCTAACAACAGCAACAACAACAAAACATCTGTGTCATTAGATATAGGTAAAAAGTACATTTTGTGAAGTGTTCATGTTACAATCCTGAAAGCCTAATACCAGCTCTTCAAGAACACCAATTCCTGATGACAACTGCATTTAGATCCTGAGTCATGTGAAAGTGTATGTAAAGTTTACAGAGTTTCTTTGATAGCTCAGGACATACATGAAGAGTGGTAAGTCAAAATATATTTATACTTTTTTGCTAAATTAAGACAAGTTTGAAGGAGGAAAATCATCGGTATCTGCAAAGGCAGAGCATCAAATGCCACTGGAGATGGTGTGGAAGCTTTTGAATGCGGTAAAATCCTGTCACCAGTAAATGCCTTCAGACTGTTAAAATATGATGTCTGAATTTTTCTGCACCTGTGGACTTTTGTGATTAGTTATCCTTGAGGTTACTCACGTGGACTGCCTTTTTAGTGACTGTGCCACCTGTGACCACATGTCCTGTGTGTTATTAGTATTCATTAGGTTTGAACCACGTGCAGAACAGTGACCAAAATGATGACATGTGAACCAAACCAGGACTGTTCAAGTCAAGAGGTGTTTTTTTTCAGTTCCTAGTAGCCCTTTCCCCTTAAAAGGGAATGACCTGATCTGTCTTAACAGTAAGCTGAATTTAAAATGGAGCATTTATTAGCATGAGGTGTACATACTTGAGAAGCATGTAAATACCTACTCATTTCTAATGCACCTGCCCACCAGGGATGGCTCATGAGATTTTTTTTTTCCCAGCATATTGCAACTGAAATAAATGAATGGATGTTGGAATGATTTTCAGTTATGTCTGACAAGCCTTCCCTGAAATGACTGATACGGCAGCAACGGAATGAGCCTGTACACACTCAGAATGTAATGGCTTTTAGAATGTAAGGGTCTCTCTAAAGTGTTACATACGTTATTGGGTGTACAACAGGTAGAGTGTTCTAGCCTTCAAAAATACACTTTCATTCTGAATTACAAGCCATAGAGCCTGCTGGAGAAGTTACAAAAGTGTCCATTTCCAATTGCCTGTAAAACAGATTTCCAGCTCGCAAGGAAGCAGCTTTGCCACAAACCATGATGAGCCCCAAAACAGTACAGCCCGAGTGAAGGGCAATATTTAAGAATGATTTTTATACCCAGACATTTGTCACTGACAGAAGATGCATCTGTGGAAAAATTAAACCCTTCAATCCTCAAACTCAGATCACACTCAGAACCTTGGAATTTGGAATTTTGTCAAAAATAACTTGAACTCCCTCACACTGCTGTCATTTGAATGGAAAAAAACATTATATAGAAGAAAGATGAACATAGCAAAGAATAGTTTTACACAATAGTCAGGTAAACATCTTTTCAGTATAGCACAATTGTGAAATTGCTGCACAGTGTTGAAAAATTCAGATTGATGGCAGTGTAAGAATACAATTAAAACATCTTCAACCAATTTTGAGAGAGTTTTTAAGTAATAAAAAGTTTGTAGCTGCTGATTTGAGGTTTTATAGTGTCATCTGGTACCATTTGCTGTTACTTTGTACTCTTTACCATTAATTGAAAGCTGCTATTGAAATACAATATTTTGCCTATCAGTACTGATTATTACAGCATTTTTACAAAAAATATCACAAACCATGTAAGTTTTCATCCATCAAAGAGAATAACTGCAACAGTTATGTAAAAATAAACATTGTCATAATTACTGGTTTCAGAATTGTGAAGATGTAAAAACTGTAGGTATCAGTTTATTAAGTGTGCAGTTTTGATGTAACTCAGTGCCAAAATGCATGTTTTTCCAAATAGCACTAAAACGAGGCAAAGAAACTAGTTTTCAAATTGCGACTTAATTGTCACATTACAACGTAAACCAATTTCAACATTTTGGTTTGTTTTGTGTGAAAACTGTTGCACTATTTTTGGCTGTATTTTCCAGCAGTCCACTGCATGCCATTTGTGAAAAGGATTCTTTCTATAATTCTTGTGAACTGTCTCACCCATAAGAACCCTGGCGTTGGAACCTAGGTTTTTGGCAAATATTTTGTTACCTCAGTCTTGTATCAAGTTGCTGTATTTTTCAGTTTGTTACATTGATAAAGATTGTTTCACTAATTAAATACTTAAATGTAAAAAAAAAGTTTGTTTACTTCAACAGTAATTGCATTTGGTTGTAAGTTTAAAAATGTGCAGAGTATGTATGCTGTTAACAATAAAATATTCTGAAAAAGAATAGTAGCTGTACAGAAGACAAATTTTAACTCAAAGGCAGCAAGCATGTTTTATTTGTGAATGAGTGGTAATACAGTTGAACAGACTTTATAGTGCACAGTGTGTAGCCATTTAATAGCATAAATACAACATAATCAAAATTTCTAAGAGAAAATTGAAAAGCCCTCCAAATTTGCATTTTTTTCAAGTGGGATTTGGAGAGGCTAAAGAAATGGGCACAAACCTAAATTTCTTTGCACTTAAAATGAAACTCAGCGAGTTTGAAGATGACACAAAGCTGTGTGGTGTGGTTGCCACGCCTGAAGGACAGGGGTCATCCAGAAGGACCTGGACAAGTTTGAGACATTGGGCTCACGGCGATAACATGAGGTTCAACAAGGCCAAGTGTGAGGTGCTGCAGCTGGGTCAGGGCAGCCCCCAGTATGGGTGAACAGATCGAGAGCAGCCCTGCTGAGAAAGGTTTGGAGGTCCTGGTGAGTGGGAGGCTGGATGTGAGCCAGCCACGCATGCTTGCGGCCCAGAAACCAGCTGTGTCCTGGGCTGCGTCAAAAGCAGCACGGGCAGCAGGGCAGGAGAGGCGATTCTGCCCCTTAACTCTGCTCTTGTGAGAGCCCACCTGGAGTACTACATCCAGCTCTAGAGTCCGTGGTATGGGAAATACATGGACCTGTTGCAGCAGGTCCAGAGAAGAGCCACAAAAATCATCAGAGAGCTGGAGCATCTCTGCTGTGAGGAAAGGCTGAGACAGTTGGAATTGTTTAGCCTGGAGAAGAGAAGGCTCCAGGAAGACCTTACAGCCACTTTTCAGTAGTTAAAGTGGGCTCATAAGAAAGGTGTGGACAAACCTTTTAGTAGGGCCTGTGGTGACAGGCTGAAAAAGCATATATCCATTTCCTGAAATGGTCTCCTTTTCCTGTTTCCTCAGAAACAGGAAGAGTGTTTCAAGACTTTGCAGTTTTGAAAATAAGTTGGATCTATGCAATTTTCCTCCAGGGCCATGTCCAGTGTTTCACTGTATAAAGGAAGCATCAATAAGTGTCTCTTGTATTTACCAAATGGCTCTTTTCACTAATAGCATCAGTTAAAATGGGAAAATTGATTGGCATTCTTCTCTGTCCCATAGGCAACAGGATAGCAAATAAACAAAGTAAACATGTTAGGAAGAGAAACCAAAAATCATAATATCCCAGTTTAACATTGTTATGTAGTGAAATTGCAGAGGGGAGAGAGAACTACCCTCTGCAATGCAGTTTCGCTATAGGGTAACAAGCTTTTGTCATACCACATCCAAAGATGAGTACTGAATATTTCATTAAATCCTCATTAAGTCCAAGCCTCTTGTCTTGTAACCTGGAAGGAAAAAACCCAAAATATTGAATAAGTTTGTTTCTACTTTAGATGCTAGGTTGTGCTAGGTGTGCAAGGGATGGCACTGGTAAATTGCATTAGTTTTTGTTCTAAAATCAGTAATACTTGTTGTGTAGCTGTGATCTATTACTATGGAGATCTGTTTGTCAAATTCAGAAAATACACCATACCTTTGCTTTTAGGGGGGAATGTAAAGAAAAAAAGAAAAGAAGGCAAAGTTTACATACCTCAGATGTAAAAGCAAGTCAGATAAACATATTAGGAGGGATGAAAACACCTATTTTCCGACAATTAAAACAGAGTTGTGCATGAGGAAGTGCAGATAGTAATGAATTGGAGGAAATATCCCTTATATTTCTGGTCTTTGTGTGTAGCCATGTTCTTTCTGCCAGAAATCAGCTTTAAAGCCTCAAGGAAGAATAGACTGGGTGGAGGGGGGTGGTTTCCAAGTGACTACTTGCTTCAGATGATCCATTCCTTGGATTTACGAGCATGATATAACTGAATATAAAGCAAACAAACAAGGTCAGAAAACAAAGATATTTGTTCTTGCATACATATAGAGAAAAGTCCACCAAATTCTACAGAATTAAAGTAGCAAACAACCAGCCAGATAAATTATTTTACATATAATTCGTTAATTGATACCACTGTCTTAATAAAATAAAACATCACTTTTGAACACGAAGGAACACCCTAGAACCCTGGAAACACTGCAAGTTAGTTGTAGCAAATGGTTATCATTTCTTGTAATAATACAAAACTATGAAATTGAACCTGTTTGATCTCAACACAATGAGTATACACTTTGTCTCGTGGAAGATAATGTCATACTCTCTCATGGGGTGAAGAGACAAAAAATGGAAAACAAGAGAACAGGCAACTACCTGGTGCAGGAGGTGAAGGGTTTGGAAAAAAACCCAAACATCAAACAACACTTCCTTTTAGATTACAAGATGTTCTTTGTGGCTTTCAAGTACAGCATACTTGGAAGTCCAACTAGTCCTGTCCGCATTGTTTAGCAGTGCAATTGTTTTAATTGTTTTAACAACTGTAGAGGGAGGAAGGAATAGTTTTAAGTTCACCTACCAGCCTTCAAGAGGGTACGTTTGTAACTGCTGAGCAGACTTGATCTTCAGATCCTGAAGGTGAGTTTTTACAGAGTTGGGGTTTTTTCACCTGTATATATTTATGGAAGGGGGCAGGTGATGTGGGGTACACATAGTGAATACAATTCACAGACTGAACTGCCAACATTGGCAGGCAATATGAGGGGCATAGGGCCCTGAAATCACCAAGTGATAATTATGTCTGATTTAAAGCTTTTTAAAGTTTGCTGATTTTTTTTAACTGAGAAAAGGGGGGAACTAGTGAAGAAAAAGCCTTAAGAGGACCTGGGAGTAGTCTTGCTTTTGTTTTCATCCTTCAGTTATTATTTTGTAAATTTTTCTCATGAGCCAATTTCTTTCCTTATGATTTAAGGCAGATGGGCCAAGTAATTCCTTTGTGTCTTTAAGTAAATCCTTTAGTCTTCCATCTTACCTGTCTCTCAACTCCATTGTTTCTCTTTTACCTTTTACCCAGCAGAATAAACAGAAATGTTCAGTGAACTTTCTGTTTCCTCAGAAACACTGGAAACTTGTCAGTGTACTTCAGTGTGTTTTTTAATGTGGCCAAACATTCCCCTCTCTGTAGTTAATTAACAATTATTGCAGTCACTAAGAAAAGCTGTGCCAGAAAAGAGGGACATTTCAGTACAAAGTTCGATTGACAATGACCTGGTGGCTTCTGCAAGTTATTTATACTGAATCACAAAGCGTGAGCCTGAGACACACACCTCTTGCTGACTCCTGCTCTTCCTTCAGCTTAGTAATCTCCTGACATCACAATAGGGGCCAGAAGAGATCGCCTAGAATGGAGACTTCACTGAAGAAATTGGAAGTCAAAGGTAGGTACAGTAGTTTGGAGTCACCTCCCACTATGAGGTGACACAGCTCCTTGAGAAAAGGACTCCCAGGCATGAGCACAAGCCCTCTGGAAAATCCATAGCTCCCATGGGCAAATTGATGCAGCCCTGGCATTGTGGTACAGGTTTATGAAAGTAATGTCTTAAAGGTGAAAGGCTTTTTCCAGTAATTCTTTGGTTTGTCATGGTGTTGATGGTTTGGTGATTTTTTGGGCGTTCTTTCTTCTAAGTAACTGTCCTATATTACAAGCATAGATATTAGTTCTTGTACCGCAGTTAGAAGAGAAATACCTTTTTGCGGCATTTTGTTGTGGGTGCTAATGGCCCTGACCAGCACACCTGCTGCCCCCCCCACAGGCCCAGGAGACCATCCGAGCTCAGCCCCTGCCCCAGCTCTGCCTCGGGGGCTCAGGACCCCGTTGGGTCCTGCCTTGTCCCCAGGGATCTGTGCCTCGGTGCTGGGTTCAGCTCCCAGGCCGGGCGCTGGGCCTGGCTCCCCCCGACCCGCTGGCAGTGGAGC
>NW_008678688.1:41880-46258 GCF_000695815.1 Acanthisitta chloris
ATCGCGGACTGGCCAGGGCTGCTGAGGCCTCTGCCCCCACCAGCTGTCTTCTTCCCCTCAAGTCCTAATAAGAGAAAAAGAGAGGTTTTCTTTCTAAATAGTTAATAAAGCGGAAAAATCCAGTTTGGCCCTCACAAAAGGTAAAGTGCTTTATTCTTTTGCATATCTCCTTACCCAGTCAACACCTGCATTTATGTTAGTGTTTACGTCGGCTATTAATACAGCTCCACCCTCTGAGCAAGTGTTGACTCAAGTTAAATCCACCTACTATTTCAAACACCTGCTGTGGTAGATTAATTTAATGTGAGCGATGTGACTAATGCTCAGTTTTATTTACTAGTCTCATAACTGTGCACACAATTCCTGTGTTGATATTGTTGATTTTGTGTTCTTATAAAGCAAAAGAGCAGGACTACGTTTAGCGAAAGCTCCTCTGAAAAACACAAGGGGCTATTTAAGATGAAACACATTAGATTACAGGTGATCTAATGGGAAGCACTTAAATCCCAATCAGATAAATCTCCAAGTCAAGGCTGTTTGTCCTGAGAACATGGCAGAACAGAAAGTAAGCTGATTTGCTATACAGGAAGTTAACCAAGTCACAGGATTTCCCAGACCGTCAAAAGTATGAGTGTAGAGGAAGCAGATGGTGAACAAGAAAGGTTGCAAGGTCTCTCATTTCAGTGGAAGCAGAGTCGGACATGGGAAAGCATGAAGTGCTACACAATGACGCTTGAAACCGTGAGTAAATACACTATCGTTTCACTATTCTAATGTCCAGGAGGGCATGTTTTTCTGCGTTCTGGTGAAATATCAAGAGTGCACATAACAAACACGAACTCCTTTTTGTCCTCTTCACGTAACAACTGAAAAAATGCTGAGGCAAAATGGATGATAGTGTTTTATAAAACCACTAAGTTATTAAAAGCAAGTCACTTTTGTGTGTGTGCAAATAATTTTCCTAAACTTTGTTGATATAACATACCTTGCAGTAAAACACTGTCTTCTGGTTTCTTCTCTGTACCGCAAGTGGTATTAACCTAAACAAGCAGAGAATGTCCGTATTTTAACAAAGATATTTTTCAGTTTCAGAGCATACAAAATGTTTTCTTAAGTAACAGAGACCAAAACGATATCAAACACAGTGAAGCAGTGCTCATTTGCTCAACATTGGAACGCCATCTTATACAGAGTGAGGCTTTGCCAGCTTATGTTCATTTGAACAAAAGGCAGTACAAAGCAGTACAATAAGTACCTCTTAATAACTCCATATATATATATATACTTTTTCAGAATGACGGTGGCTATTTCTGGTCAGAAATTATTGCTCTTACAACAGCTGAGATGCTGCATTTTTTTTAAGATCCCATCCCAGCTAGAGAAAGAGAAACTTAATGTTTTTAATCATTGAGTGCAGTGTGCGTCAGCTAGTTGTTGCAGCCTGTGGATTCCAAAAGAGGTGGCACAAGCCTGAGACCAAAATCATAGTTCATATTTAGGAATGGATGCCATCCCTTTCTTGGAAAATTCATGTATCAATTAATATCCCTTTGAACAAGTCAAAATCAAAGACAGAAATGGGATGAAGCTTAGTAACCAATGGAGGTTTCCAGAAACTAAACAATTATTTGAGGAGAAAACAGTAGGTTATTTAAACAGACAATATAGATCTCTAGGTGTCTCTATTCTAAGTCCCTGTGTAAAAGGGACTTAATTGTTTCTTCCTTGTTCCTGTCTGTAAAGTTATACTCACAGTCACTGGTCATGCCCTAGAAGACCTCTGGTTTCTAATAAGAAAGCTAGTTTACTGTTGGGAAAGGTGAAGGTTCCGTGCGGGGAAGCAAGCGGCCGACCCCGTGTGGGTGATACAGCAAGCTCCAACTTTATTGTCTGACAGGCTCCTTTTTATACAATACAGGACAGGCATACAACTATCAATCATTTATAATTGGCTACGCTCTAGAGATAGCATTCAGGTACTCTCCCTACTCGCAGCTGCAGCTGTGAGGGTTATCTCCTGCTTTCCCAGGCTTGGGTGCATTCCTAGCTGTTTGTCTTGAACTTGTTTGTCTCACCCTCAAGGACGATTTACCCCTGCCATCTGCCATCTGAGTTACTCCCTATCTCTATATAAGTTACTATCTCCAGAGCCTTGCTTGTACACTGCATTCCCAGGTGCATTCCCAGGACTGTGTCTGTGCGTTCCCAGGGGACTGTGTCCTTGCTCTTTTTAGCCTTCCCCAGGTGCGTTCCCAGAACTATGTCCCCATACTATTTTCCAGATCAAGTGATTAACAATGGCATGCTACAACTACTCATTGTTAATTTGAAAATAAGCTATTGGGATGAATTCACATTGCCCAAATTGGATAACATGTACATACAAAATTTGTTAAGAGAACCAATATCCAAAATTTTGTTGCCACATAGTTAAAAAAGGAACAACAGACATTAATGATGTGGAAATTTATTAGTGCTTTGTTTCATCTCATCCTTTGGTAAATATGTCCTATCACTCATGCAGTAAATCATCCTCCACAGAAAAGTTTATATCAGGCTTCTCTGATTTTCTCCACCTTCCACAGTTATCATTGTTCTCTTGGACACTTCTACAACTTCACTGATGTTCCTGTCCTTGTTACATGCCTCTCAATCTTCAGATAATCTGACACCTGAACAAGTGAGAAGGTAATTATTTTCAAACCTCTTCTCCTAGACAATGTTCAATACCATAGGCTCTAAAAACACACTAGGCTCTGTAAACATTTTCTTCATGATGTGGTAATCAGGACACTGAGAGACTGTGACATGATCACGCCAGCACAATACAAAATAATGCATTTTGAATTAGTGTTTTTTAGGAGGAAAAGGGGAAAGGGTAATTCTGTAGTTGTACAAGTCTCTCAGAACACCAGTGATAAAGAATGTGGGTTCTCTAACACACTGACTCTCCAGGAGTCAGTGACTGAAATTACGCTATATTGCCATTACCATATACCAAAACAGCTAAAATGTGCACTGGGCCCAACTGTAGAATAAAATATAATAAAGCTCAGAATGAGGAGGTATAAGAGAGTCTCTCAAGGTTTTGCAAATTTGTATAAAAAGTCAGGCCTTCGTACTAGATTTCAAAGTATCAAAACGGTAACTATTGTATTTAATAGAATACAGTTCAACACAAAAGACTACTTCTTTTTGGCAAATCACTGAAAGTGTACTTTTTCATGTGTTTGTTTTGTTTTAGAGAAAGTGAATCGAAGGCTGAGTATAAAAGTCTGTTAATTTGCAAATTGTGAAAATCAGCAATGATACACTGTGGAAAAAAACATATTTGTGCTGTAGTTGCATGCATTCTTATTTTTGCAAGCATTTTAATCTGCTCCTGGAAAGATCTTCAGGTACTGAATGACATAACGAGAAAAATATTCCCCCAAGCAACAACTGCCAGTCCATCAAGTCAGCCTTGTAGGGGGAAAATTGCTCAAACTACAATAACAGCATTAGAAGGGAACAAAACTTTTATTATATCCCCATACTTTGATGACAGAGAAAGCAAAGTCACCCGTGTGATTGGGATTGTTCACCATGAAGATGTAAAAGAACTGTACTGCTGGTTCTGCTGTCAGCCCAATGGAAAGATTTATGTATCAAAAGCAAAAATCAATGTTCACTCAGATAGATTTGGATTCCCTTACGGTGCAGCAGATATAGATTGTTTGGAACCTGAAAACTGTGATCCAACACATGTATCAATTCATCAGTCTCCACATGGAAATATTGACCAGCTGCCAAGGTTTGAAATTAAAAACCGCAAGGCTGAGACCTTTTCTGTTGACTTCACTGTATGCATCTCTGCCATGTTTGGAAACTACAACAATGTCTTGCAGTTTATACAGAGTATGGAAATGTACAAGATTCTTGGAGTACAGAAAGTGGTGATCTATAAGAACAACTGCAGTCATCTAATGGAGAAGGTCTTGAAGTTTTATGTAGAAGAAGGAACTGTAGAGATAATTCCCTGGCCAATAAACTCATACCTCAAGGTTTCTTCTCAATGGCACTTCATGCAAGATGGAACACACATTGGCTACTATGGACAAATCACAGCTCTAAATGACTGTATATACCGCAACATGCAAAGGAGCAAGTTTGTGGTTCTCAATGATGCTGATGAAATAATTCTTCCCCTTAAGGACCCAGACTGGAAAACAATGATGAGCAGTCTTCAGGAACAAAATCCAGGGACCGGCATTTTCCTCTTTGAGAACCATATCTTCCCAGAAACCATATCTACTCATGTGTTCAACATTTCATCCTGGAATACTGTGCCAGGTGTTAACATATTGCAGCATGTTCACCGAGAGCCTGACAGGAAAGA
>NW_008678688.1:46556-47338 GCF_000695815.1 Acanthisitta chloris
TTAAACTGCCTTCCACACGAAGTTTACATTTTGCAGATTTAGGAAAACAGCCATTTTATGTACTGCACAACAGTAAATGCATTTGATTGTGAATTGAATCAGTGAATCCAGGGAGGAAATTTTCAAAGCTGGAGAAATTAGGTGGTTCAAGAAGGGTAACTGAGACCTCAGTCCACTATTTTCTAAAAATATTTGCACATGGTTGTGAAGCATCTGATGACACTGTTACGTGTCTTTGCAGGAAATTGGTGTGACAGAGCTCTCACCAGGGATACGTTCCTTTGGAGATACACATCTTTGGCTCTGAAAGCAAACTGTGTTGGGTATGCTGCAGTTTGAAGTGCAATAGTTACATTTAAAGGTGTTGCAAGAGATATGTAATGCTGTGCTCTCCCCAACAATAAACGCACCATATATTTCAGATCTCTGTTACTCAGAGGTCTATGACTTATGGTCTTTGACAGTAGAAAAAAATCCCACCATAGAACTCCTACGAATGCCAATGTTGTATATGTTGTAAGAGTGATTTAACTATCAGGTTTGTCTCTGAAAGTAGACAGGACTCCTGTAAACTACTGGATTTTATTATTGTGTAATTATCAAAGCTCTCTGTAATTTTTTTTAAAAAAGTTGATTTGCATTTTGAAAATACACTGTTTCTCCATTTTACACAAGTTAAATTGACAAACAGCGGTCTCTCCTTCGCTCTCGGGCCGTCTGCGCCTCTACTTCCCGGGACGCGGCGCGCGGGAGTGTCACTCCAGGCAGAGCTCCGCAGCGCT
>NW_008678689.1:0-7600 GCF_000695815.1 Acanthisitta chloris
TGATTCTGTGGCATTGAGGTCTGGAGATTTGTTTTTGTTCCTAACAGCTTCATTGATTTGGCAGTTCGTTTCATAAGAAATACTGATTTTGTATGGCATTGATAAGACTTCTATATGAAAAACTGATGGCCTGATGGTGACGCACTGCAGGTTGAATTGTTGTTTGTCTTGAAAAGGAATATTATTTTGAACCTCGGTATAAAGAGGAGATTGTATTTGGTGTGTACAGTCAGAAATACATAACATGGTTTCAATCTTAATATGTGCATTTCTTCACAGGAGTTCAGACGTGCAGCACAGAATGGCACAAACTGGAAAGCACACCCTTCTGCTGAGATACCAGTAAAAACACCACTCAGCTCATGGATGGCTTTGCAGCTCCCATGGCAACAAGAAGGAGGTGGACTGAAGATACTGTCTGTCAGCCTGGCTCTACTGGCAGTTCTTGTTATGATTTACTACGGAGGAATGAAAACAGAACTGTGAACTGAATGAGGCTTTTATGAAAACAATAAAAAAGCTGTTTAAAATCTTCAAAGAAAACACTTTTACCAACAATTCTTGGGTTTGTTTTTTTAAAAAAGCTAATATAAACTGGGCAATAATTTGTACTCTCTCCATGCCTTTCCTGTCATTTAAAGGAGAGAATGTTAATAAGCTGTTGGGAGACCTTCCTTGCCGAAACCTGAGATCCTTGGTTGGCAGAACAGTTTGTTGCATTTTTCCTTTCCTTTTTTTTTTTTCTAAAATGGTGCAATTTTTGCATTACTTACTCTTTTCATAACTGCTGTATCAGTAAAATTGTATGAGGTTTATAAGAAATCTTTCCATTGAGTGATGTTGATAATCTTTTAAAACTTTCTTAAGGATTTTGCCTAATGCAGTGTGAGGGTATGATATGTGTCTTTTTACATTAGAATCAAACACTGCAGGGCCATTAAAGTTTATCATTTGTTGCTATTTATTTTGCTGTCATGTCTGAAAGAATTTTTGCCTGCCATCTTGCCTCTCTCAACTTCATAATGAGTAATTAAGCTTTGTTAATGCAACAAAAATTACTTTTTACACAGAAATAGTTTTAAAGGTATTGGGTTTTTATCATTGAATGGGAAGATGAAGTTCTAGTGGAAGAGTTCTTTAAAAGATGGATTTAATACAGTCTATAGATTTAATGCAATGCTCTGAGAACTACATGTGAATCTCTATTAGCTGTGCACTGGATCACGCTCTGTTAGTGGAGAGGTTGCGTTTTTCACACTGAAAATTTCTAATTGCTTTCTTCAAGCCATTTTTGTCATGACAGGATCTCCATGCAGCTTGAGAGTGTGCTAGTCAGTCCGACTGGACTACGTGCCCAGTTCTTGCAGCAGCTGACTGCATGATATTGTTCATTCATTCATGCCTTGTCACCTTTCTGAGTCTTCATCCAAACTTCCACTTGCAAAGTCTGTTGAAAATCATAAGAACAGGAGCTGTTGGGGTCTTTTTTTTTTCTTTTTCGTATGTTTATGTCATACCCAGATGGAGCTGAGCTGCCTACATAGCCGTTGTGGTTTAACCCCAGTAGGCAGCTAACAGAGCCGCTCACTCCCCCTCAGTAGGGTGGGGGCAAGAATCAGAAGAGTAAAAGTGATAAAACTTACAGGTTGAGATAAAGGTACCTTAATAGGTAAAGTAAAAGTGGCACATGCAAGCAAAGCAAACCAATAAATTCATTCACTACTTCGATGGGCAGGTAGTCAGCCATCCCCAGAAAAGCAGATAACAGTGACTCGGGAAGACAAATGCCGTAAGTCCAAATGTACCCCATCCTTCCTTTTTCCCCCCAAGTTTTTACTGGTGAACATGACACTATATGGTCTGGAATACCCCTTTGGTCAGTTGGGGTCAGTTGTCCCAGCTGTGTCCCTTCCCAACTCCTTGCACACCCCCAGCCTGCTTGCTGGGGATGTCATGAGAAGCAAAAGAGACCTTGACTCTGTGCAAGCACTGCTCATCAACAGCTGAAACATCCCTGTGTCAGCAACACTGGTCACAAATCCAGAACATAGCCCTGTACCAGTTGCAATGAAGAAAATTAACTCTATCCCAGCCAAAACCAGTACACTGGCTCTACAGTGCAGATGAATAATCCCCTAGTAAGAATGCTTTGTACTTTATAAACTGGGAATTCGTAATGGTTACAGACAATTAGTCAGGAAGTTCCACCATGATGCTTTCATTACAGCCTGTAAATTATAACAACAGATGTAACTGTCTTCAGGAAATCAGGTGGGTGATGACTTGAGTATTACATGTCTTCTTGCAACCACTGAAGGTCATGAGCCAAGACTCAAAATTCATGAATTTAAAAGAAAAACCAAAAATAAGTGTGGGTTTGATTTGCTTCTGTTTGGTGGGTTTTTCAGGCTTTTCTTTACAACTGGGAATATGTAACAATCAGTAATTTACATTTGTAACAAATCTGAGAAATTCTAAAAAAAAAAACAACCAGCAACTTGACTCTGGGAGTCGAAATTTTCAGGAAAGTACCACAGATTGCAAGATTCTCAGGAAAGCTATGGATTGACAAAATCATTATATCTGAGCCAATTTTTTGCATGTGATAGGAATAAACTATGCAGATATGTTCTTTGCCTCTAGCATTCTCTCTGTCAGCCACTCTAGCTTATCTAATCGTAGCAATTACAGACTCATTGCATCAGCTATTACAGAGATTTACGGAGCTTGTGATTTAGATTCTGTGCATCATTGACTTTAATGGGACCAGCTTATTTTCTTAAAAATAATGCAATATACTGATAGAGGCCAAAGAAGACTTCGTAAATTACATTGCCCACAGATGCAGTATATTCTTAAACTGAGCTTTTATTTGGTAAGTAGGAAGTGTTGTTTATCAAGTATTTTGTTATCTTCCCTTAGATTGTTGAGGGGGCTTTTTGACACTGTGTTGTCGAGCAGTAGTGTGTTCATCATTTTTTAATATACATTTAGTTTATATACAAGTAAAGCTTTCAAAGCCACTGAGCTGAACAAATCAGTTCTGCTCAAACAGCTCACCTGGACCTTCAGCCCAAACCCAGACTGCATGCTGCCTGGGGCTACTGCTGCAGGTTGGGAAACCTCAGTGAGTGTAGAGTGAACTGTAGAAGGATATCTGCTTCATGGAACAGGTTTACCTGAACATGTTTGATCTGTGATTTTTGCTCCCATTTGCCTGCCTGGATGCATCTAACTGCCATACCAGGTGATATTTTTAACTTTTACATCGATGTTATGTTTGAGGCCTACTTCCACCAAGTGTTCTCTCTTTGAGAGCCATCAGGGCAGATGAAGAATCTGCTGCACTCCAACTTAACAAGCTCATTGCAGACGTTTCCCCACAGTCAATCAATCCCACTTTTGCATGTGCTGAACACACTCATCACTAGAGAATGTGTCTTCTAATAAGCAATCGACACTCAATGCCTTTTTTTCCAAAGCAAAAAAGAATATAATTTCCATTTGGTACCAAGAAGGCCTCAACTATTTTTCTTAAATGTTTATGGTGGCTCTGAGTTCTTTTTGCTGTTTTCAATGAGGAATCTTGCAAACAACAGGACCCTGAAGAGCAAAGACATCTTAAATATCTTGTGAACAATGTTAAGCACACACTTTTTATTTTCTACTTGGGCATTGTATGCTGGAGAACTTTGTCTTTTAATCTTTTCTTTGTAGCTTTCTACTAATAGTATGCTTGTTTAGAAAAAGGAATATGAAATAAAAGAAGTGGTTTATGTAAAGCTTGCTCTATAAAGTAGGAGAAAGAAAGAAGGAGAAGGTACCTTTTGATGAGAGTGCATCCACCTCTGTCACATTGTTCCTTGCACATCTCTGAACATCTGACAGCTTCTGTTAATCTAGTTTCACTTCCCAGTTCAACTTCCCATATGGAAAGCTGGAGTGATTTTTGAATAACAGCAAGTAATATCTGAAGTGGCAGCAACTGGCAACTCTGACATTGAGCTTGGCTGTGGCCATTACCCAGAATCCTTCCGCTCTTCTTGAGAAGCAATTACAATTTCACAGGTTGGAATTAAAATTCCCTGTGGTATGCAGTAGAGTAACTGAAACTGTCAAAGTGATTTCAAGCTGCTAATCTCTCGCTGCTCGAAGAGTGAAAATAGAGCCCCTCTTACCCAGGCACATATCTGACAACTTAAAAACTCCAGCCTTCCACTACGCTTAAATACATATGGAGAGTGACTTGATCTGCTCACAGAGGATATCTGTAAAGATGTTATGTCTATGAACATTTGTGTGTTATTAACAAGTCTATCTTTTTCAACTTTAAGACGTGTGTAACTTCAGGGACTAAGACAAATATAAAAGAAGTCTTACTCAAGAGCTCTGAGAAATTGGAGGAATGAGTAGGCATGTGCCTGTTTGTGTGAGGCTTATTAAAATCTTTATTTATGTATTTTTGAACAAGTATTTTTTGCTAGAAAAACTGCTTGCAACTTTCCCAAATTTCCTTTTCACATATTTCTATCCCACATTATATTTTGTGTGCACTGTGTTTGATTGTATAGGTAAATACAAAGAGCATTTAGAGACCAAAAATAGAGGAAAAGATTGAGGGGTTGTAAAGCTACGGTGCAAGATGAAAAATATTAATGCAAAAGCTTCAAAGCCAATTTGAACTAGGAGGCTGGGACTGACTGCAAAACACCATTTGACTTGTTCAGAAGCAAGGTTCATCCACTAGATAATTAAAAGTAGAATGATTGCTGAAAAGTGTTTGTGCAAATATCATTAAATGTCTTTTAGTTCCATATTTCATTCATGCATGCTCTTAACATTCAAGTGAATGTTTTTTTTCTTTAAATGAAGGTGCTTCAGTGGTGTGGCAGAGAGGAGATGAATTATGAATAGTCCTATTTTAATTTTAAAGAAGACCAATACAAAAAAAATTAACAATAATCATGTCACTGCACCTGCTGGTATCCCAGAGTCTGTTAACTCCCGCTTGGGAAGCTGTGGGTATTGAGTTGGATCATTTATGCTCTCTATTCACATTTCCATTCATGTCACGTGAATAGGGAAAGGGTTACATTTGAGTGTGTTTTCAACTCTTTATTTTGTTGGAAAATATTTAGCAATTATAGCCATTCTTCTTGAAAAGTGGTGTTAACATGATGTTTTACAGAGGACAGTCTGCCTTGCATGGTTTGCTGAATGCTGGTTGTAGGTAATGGAGTGAATTTCCATGTTGGTGACCAGAGTATGATGCAGATTTGTGCCTACAACTTGCATGCTTTAAATGTCCCATCTGTCTTTGAGTGTGAAAACAGGCTAGTTGTGCTTAACTGAGCATAAAATATTGTGTCTACTCCCTTCCTGGGTGGTGTTTGTGGGGAGTAGTGTACAAATATTAGTTGGCAATGGGTTACAGATTACAGGAGAAGCTTGGAGATGATAAAACACACCAAAAAAAGGGCCATGATTGTTTGGCACATAGGAAGAGTTGTGGATCTGAGAGAAATGAATCTGATGAAAGCATGACATGATGGGAAATTTGACTTTGCATAGTTATTATAGTATAATCTGAAAAATAAAACTCTGCAGTGCTTGGAAAGCTTTGCAGCACAGACACCATTCCCAACTGCTCATAAGTCTTGGGCTTACTGTGGTGTGTTAGAGCAGGCTGTTTCACCACACTACTATCACAGCCGGAGAAAAGCAGACCAGCTCACTTGGCCTCTAGTTGCCAGCTGGGCACAGTTTTATGGAGAAGGGCATTCCAACCCTGTCACCTATCACCCTGCTTTGTCAGAGCATTGCATTTCTCATTGTTTGGTAGGGAAAATGGGTGAACTGCGACCAGCAAAGAAACTTGCTCAATGCAATGGCATTCAGTAAATAATACATGCTATTTGTTGTTGCAAGCATAGACTGTTTGGTTTAAAAGTACCTCCATTTCACTGTGAGCCTGTGTTCTTTCTTGTCCTTTCTTCCAGCTGCACTGTCCAAGCTATCATTTTGTTTTATGGAAGATGGTGTGTCTTCAGAAGGATAAGTATTAGTCTGAGCAAGGCGGCTGCTTCCTTGAAAACAAGAATGCTGCTTCTCCAGTGTAGCTGATTTGCCAAAGGTATCAGTGCTTAGCAGCTATTGTGGTGCAGTGTCTGTCCTTTTAACTGTGTGGTGTTTGGTTGCCATAGCCTTTGGGTTATGTCAGAAATCCCCATTTGCTAGTAAGCGATATTAAAAAGCCTCTTCTGTTGTGCTGTATTAGTTTTAATCTTGCAAGCCCCAGAAATGTAGTAATTCGAACCCAGAGATAAAATACATCATTTATGTCAGTTGAAATTATTAAATTTGATATCCACTAGTGGCTTTATGAGCCATAAAAGTCAATCTCTAGCAATCACTAACTACAAGATCTTTAGAGAAGAGATTATAAAGGGCTGTGTGTGACATGGTCTGCAGAGTGTTAGAATGAAACTGCAGAATAAAACAAGTGAGCAAATTACCGAGTCAGCTGCACAGACAACCAATAACAGAGAGAAGGATGTCCCCACTCTTGGGACTGCTTAATCTCTGAGTATTACAGTAATATTAAGAAAAATAAAAAAAGACAGAAAGCAACTTGGTTATTCTGCTGCAGCAGCATTAACTCACTTCTGTCCTGCTTGGATCATATAGTAGGCAAAAAGGGCAATCTGAATTACATTCTCCAGCAGAAGGATATAACAGAGCCTAACAGCAGTTCACAGCTTTGGATCTGTGAGAAATAAATTATTTGGTACAAATTTGAACCTCCTGCACTCCCATATCTCCTCCCCATGCTGCTATAAAGGGAGACACCTCAGTTTTGATTCAGTTTTTTGCAAACACATATTCAAGTTCCTGAACCTTTTTTATTTTATCTGATTCTGAAATAAATAAATAGATAACTTTTTAAAAAATGAAATTAATCATTCACTTATACTTTTTTTTTAAGATCAAGTGTGTTTCCATTTTCTTGTATGCCCTGTGAGCCTGCATGAACTGTCATCTTGCTTATAGGAAGAGTAGGATTAATTTTTCTATTGATCTGAACCTAAACTGGGAGTTTCAATTGGTTTGTGGAGTACTACTAGGGGGATCAAGAAAATTAAGCCTAGCTGGCAATCAATTTAATATATTCACTGTCTCTCTCTCTACAGACTCGCCAGTATTACATACTAAAAATTGTAGAAGATAGCTAGTCCAAATCCGCTATAAATTTTCAGTTTCTTCCAATTTATAGTGTCATTAAAATCAGACACACAGATAATTTGATAGCCTTGCCTCAGCATGTATTTGCTGTAAGAATTCCCGCTGCAGGACAGTAGTATTAAACTCTCACCATGTCCACCATTTGCTATGCAAGAAGAAAAACAATAAGCAGCAGATAAGAGGGAGTTCCTAAACTTTGTAAAGGAGTGGTTGTCTTGAGCATCAATACAAATACTCATGAAAGGATGTTGTAAAAAACTTTCTGAGTTCAGAAAGTTTGTTCTAGAACAGCTATCAACTGTATTCCAACGGAATAAGTTTTCATGCCATTATAGAAGGGTAGAAGACCTCTTCTCTT
>NW_008678689.1:7618-21008 GCF_000695815.1 Acanthisitta chloris
CACTGTAGAGGTGGATGAGCCTTACATACCTTGTATGTTGAACAGCAGCAGAGCTTCCAGGGCCAGCCCTTTGTCACCTGTGTTTCTTTCCATACTTACCATGTATCCTGCAGAAGCCTTGTATTCACTGATGTTCTTTAATGAGCTCGGAACTCTTGTGAGTAGATTCTGCAGAAATCCAGGATTACAGCTCCAGCTTTCTGAATCACAGCAGGGAAAATAAGGTGTTTTGGCCTTTCACATCAAAGTTGTTGTCATAAGAGGGTTCAACAGTATATTTCCTGTTCCTGCTGCATACACGGCTGCAAAAGTTGAGTCATCAGCATATAATACTTTCTTGGCCTCAGAATATCTGATTTTTTTGTGTGTTGATTAGCTGCCCATTTCATTTCTCTTTCTACACTTATTGACTCATCTAAGAATAATGAAATTGGGCTGCTGCCAATCATACTTCATATTGGTGCAAATGTAGGAATGCTAAGGCAACTCATAAATACTATCTTATCTGACAGGAAATCCATGAAACTGAAATTCTAGTCATTCCCATTCACAGCAGTAGCTTGAGCAAGGCCTGGAATAGTTTCAGTAATGAAGTCTAGTCCTGTGTACAGTCTTGCACCATACTCTCTAATGGTGTGCTTGAGAGCAAAGAAATTAAACAAAAGTCTGCTTCATGGAGGGAACAGGTTTTATTCTGTTTTCTTGAAATGTTTATCAATCTGGTCCAAACTCACTTGACAGGTAGAATTGACAAGGTCTTCTTGCTTTAAAAAAATGACAGCATACTAACTAGTCTGATTTTCCAGTTGTCAGAGTTCAGTTATCTAGACATGCTAGTCGTGTTTCAGGCAGTATAAGCAAGCTGGTGTGATGGCCAAAGAAAGCATAAAACTTTTATCCTCTTTTCTTAGACACTTCCTAGTTGGTTGTAAAGCAAACATTTTGGCTGTATGGAAGAGGAATTCTATAGACAGTTCTTTCCATACCTTGTAACTGCCAATATGGGACAAGCTGTAAATAATACAAAGACCTAAACAAAGGAAGAATTTTAAATAAACAGCTATATTCTGTCGTGCAGTATGGTTTTAAAGTAAGGTACATTTTAGGAGTTATATCCATGAAAAAGCCTATTATGGTATTTTGCTCACTTTTCTCTCTTTTATTTTTTTATTTTTAAATGTTATGTTTCTCTTCAGTTCTTGGCAGATTAAACATTTTCATTTCAAAATAGAATAGCTGCAACTCATATGGTACTCCTACAAAAACAAATTCTGAGTCACAATAATTTCTATAGGCTGAAATTAATTTCCCAGAAACTAGAATCAATGTGGCAGCCTCAGGAAGTAAGCACAGTGGCCCGAAGAGATTCAAATTGAGGATGCTGCCACTCTGTCCTACCTCCTTCTATTGACATCTCTTGCTTGCACCAGCAGTAATGCCATGAGACTGCCTTAAGAGAAGGCCGGGTGGCTCATCTGATGAAACAGTGTTTTGGGGTGGTTCATTTTGAGATGGCTCATGAACTGGCTTGCTGTGCTGTTGTCTGAGCATCTTTGCAACAAAAGAGCTGATTTACATTGGCTCAAACTGCTGGAGAGGATTTCGTTGAGTCTTACAAGCTGAACTGCCTCTTGCTGGTGCAGCTTTGAAAAGGTCCTTACTCTACCACTTTATTTCAACTACAGAGTTGCAGTAGCATGTCGTTGCCACACAAATATGTGACTGAAAACAGTAGTATTGTGCAAGCACTGTAGAGCAGAGCCATAAACTTGTTTGAAGACCTCCACACAGCTTCAGAGGTAAGGTATGCTCAGGAACTGCAGAGCTAAGGTCATGGCCCAGCCCACAGGGCAGGCAGGATGTTGCTAAACTACAGCGTTTACTTCAGTGATCTTTTCTGATCAGCTCAGGATTAGTGGATCGTAAAGGACATACAAAGTTACTGTCAACCTGCCCTCTCCCTTAGGCTAGTAACTCCTTTTTGATCTCTAGTGGTACATTAGTAATATGACTTCTTTTCTCTCTCTTTTTTTTTTTTTTTTTTTTTTTTGTTATGGAAGAGCAACATGCTTGTTGCCTCCAGGAAGTGCTGTTCATGTGGGCAGAACAGATTTCATCTTTCAGGATTCCCAATCTGTCTCTTTTGTTAGCTGTAGAAATCAGTTTAAAAAACAATTGGCATGTGAGTGGGTGGTTTTGGTTGGTTATGGTTTTGGGGATTCTTTTCTCTTGTTGCTTACTTTCCTGATGCACATGCAAGAGCAACATGCTTGTTGCCTCCAGGAAGTGCTGTTCATGTGGGCAGAACAGATTTCATCTTTCAGGATTCCCAATCTGTCTCTTTTGTTAGCTGTAGAAATCAGTTTAAAAAACAATTGGCATGTGAGTGGGTGGTTTTGGTTGGTTATGGTTTTGGGGATTCTTTTCTCTTGTTGCTTACTTTCCTGATGCACATGCTGCTAAATTTCTGTTTGTTAAGGAAGTACAAAGGAGGAAGAAGTAAGTTCTGCGTCATTTCAGTTTGCCTTTGTGCTTAGATCTGGTCAGAGCCAGTCAAACCCTGGGCAGTCAGCAATGTGAGCAAACATAAAGCAGATACCTAGAAAAGGACTTGCAGCTTTAAAGTCACATTAAGACTTTGTTGTAAACTCATGCTTTGAAGACTTGCAGTAGGACACGTGAAGAAAATGTTAATTTCCATTTAAGGCTCTCATGAGATTTTTTTTTTACCAAATGTTAGCAAAAACTCAGCAGGACATTTCAAGGGGTACAATCCAAAAGTTTCTATCAAGCCTTTGATGAAAACATCTTTAAAAAGCCCAATTAGTGTAAAAGAGGAAGCACTGTACTTGCACCAGATTGATATTAATGCAATGTTTTCTTCTGGAAGCCTTTTAGGAAAACAATGTCTTTTAGTGAAAGGTTAATGGAAATATGTGAGAACACAAATGGTCTTTGCTTGATGTTCTGTCCACTGCTCCCAAAGTATATGGAAAGCTGGTGACTAGATGTTTAGATTATGAAACACAAGGGGGGGGAAAAAAGCAGTTTATGATCAGTATCCTTAATGGAGTATTATGGATATCCTGCCATTTCTAACACTACATTTTTTTTGCAAGTCTTTCCCATGGATTAGCTTCACTTAATAATATATACACAGTTTGTATGTGTATTCTGGTAGACTTTTATCTTTCTCCTGTTCATTCTGTAGTGAGTGGCTTGAGAAGGCTTATGGGAGTTTAGAAAGAGGAAAATAAGGTTAAAGAAGCAATACTGTGTCTTGTTCTAAAGGCTCTCAAATTCAGTCGTTTCAATTTCTTGAAACAAATGCCCCAGTTGGGGCCAGCAAGGGAGAGAGCTGTCTTCCCTGCCCAGGCCTGCTTGCAAGACAAATGGCTCCATTGTTTCTGTGGTGTGCAAATATCACCAGTCCTGGGAGGTCAGGATTGCACACACTGAGTGGGTGCTTAAAGAACTTGGATCAAATACACACAGAAGATTTAAAAGATAAGGAATCAGTAATGGTAAGGCTTGTGTACTCTCTGACCATGTTTTGGTGGTACAGTAAAAATACAAAGCACCGAGCTTGTGTAAACTTACGAATTCTACTGGATCAAAATATGTCAAGCAGCTAACTTTCTACCCATAGGCTTTGTGCCAGATAAGGTATCATTTATCCCTCCACAGCCAGCCTAAAAACCTAAGGCTGCCATAAGCGTTCTGTCATTTACAGAAATGCAGTTATTGTACTTATGCCTGATGTGATCCACGTGTGTTGTAGGTGACCTGGTATCATGTGGGTGTGGAAATAGCAAGCTGGGAGACTGCAGATGTCTGAGGCTGAGGTAGGACTCGGTGAAGTTAGGCTGTGAATGCTTTCCAGAGGACTGTACAACTCTTCATGAGTCTGGGCTTAGGGTGAGGCTGAAAGTAAACTGTGGAGTGGCATATAGATTTTTAATTTTAGTGCTATAAAGAAGATTAGTTTTATTTACATTTAAAAACAGGAGTTGCCATAGACATAAAGGCTTACATAGTAGCCAGCAGATATTACAAAAAGGCACAACAGTAATGGTAAGCTGGTGACCTTTGCTTTGGCTTAGGCTGTTGTTGGTATTGTTCTGCATCTTCACATAAGACCAGTGATCATGGAGTTTTGGCACTCCTAAGTTACTTATGTTCCAAATAAAAATTAAAAACTCTTCCTGATGTATGTTAGATCACTGCCTGTTGCTCTGATCACATACAGGAAATAAAAGGGTTTCTGCTGTTCTTGAATTACACAGATGGCTTCCACTGTGTAGTGTCCTTTAAAATTAGCTGTCATAGAATCAGAGCAGAAGCATGCTAAAAAGTTTGGCATCTTAAGATGCCTCCTAATCTCATAAGATTTTGGAAGGACAGTCTCTACCCTACCTCCCTACCCTTAGCCTCAGGAGGAGAAACACTTCTCTGCTGTCTTGTATCTTCCACAGTGTGAATTCCCCTTTCAGTTGGGTCTACTAGAAATGTCACTTTACCTATATCTGGGGCCATTATTGACTTCTGTATTACAGACAATGAAAAATCACTCATGAACAGACTTCATTGTTGTGGTGGTTGTTTGGTGTCTACTTAAAATACATTTGCATGAGTTTTAGTGACTTGTCAATGTCTGCATTTAGCGTGAGACTCTATAGACAGCAGTTATGGCTGGAGATCATTGTCAGAATGAGACAATCTCAATGGCAGGACTGAGTGGGCTCGTTTATTTCCAGTGCATCAAACTGTTTTAAGGGCCTGCTTCCCTCTTATTTTGAAGCTGCATTTATCTGACTCAAGGTTTCCTACACTGACTTCATTTCTCGGGTACAGAGGCAGCACCAGAACTGTGTGCAAAGTTAATTTTTTTGAAATATTAATTTATCCATATTCTTGGATCCATCTGCTGATCTCCTATTTCTTTTGCCCATCAGACAGCAAGGGCATGTTTTCATAATTTTTCTTTGCAAATATCCATTGGAGAATAGAGTTCTTTTTAACATATGTTTTAAATGAAAGATCCTTCTCTCCTTATTATTTTATCATTCCTGTTGTTTTAATTTATAAGGTTAGTGCTGACAGGTTGTTTTTTTTAAGGTGGGTTTTCTGGCCATTTTAAGGGCTTGGAGGAACGGGAAAAACAATTAATGTAAGAGAATGATTTTCATTTCAGTAATGTTTTTTCACTTGGCTCATAAGGAGAGCTTATTGCTTTGTTTACTTGGAAAGAATGAATATCAACACACAAATAATCAGCTGAGAACTAGATTTCCAGGAGGAAGAATTTTCCTAGTCACTTTTCTGTTAATTCAAAGCAATATCTTTTAAAATTGATGTAACTCACAGCCTTATGATGATCATATTACTTTCCCTTAGGAGTAAACACAGACAAAAGTGTCTGCTTAGTTTCCAAACTAGAGAGCAGTCATTGCCTCAGGTTCTCAAATTTCGATAGAAAAAAGCTTTCCATAGCTCTTGTAGCTGTACATACTGAACATATCAGTGTACCTGGGGACTTCCATGCCAACTTTTGTGAAGTACCAGGAACTCTTCTTCAGAAAGACAGGGAAAAACAATTTACTGAACAAGCCTCCCAAAAGTGCATTTTTTCAGACAGTCTTTCACCTAGCTAAAGCACTCAGACCTGACATGCTATGTAGCTGGAAGAAACTAACCATATCATATAATTTCTGAGCTCTTTTTTTCCCTTCCTTTCACTCTTGGAAAGATATGTAACCTAACAGGACAACAGAGTTGACCCTTTCATGAGATCCCATTGCAGTGCAACACTATGACCTCCTTCTGGAAAATCCTCTTGCACTAATACATTGCAATGCCACTTTTCAGAGTGTGCAAAACCTAATGTATTTATCCCACAGAATCTGAGGTCCTGGGGACAATTACAGGTCAGGGATTTTGTAGTACTGAACAGCAGTAAGAGATTTGTCCAGGATGAAGGCCTGGGCCACTGGTCATATAGGTCATCTGCACCATTTTCTGTTTCAGCAATATAACTTGGTTTTTAAAAGTTATAATGGGAAGTATTACTTACATTATGCATAAGTCATCAGATGCTTTTATCAAGTACTTCAGCTGTTCCAGATTGCAAAGCATGTTTGTGGGCTACATACATCTATTGGCTTATTTCTATAGGATGGTTTCATAATGCTGAAAATAGATAAAGAAGCAGATTCATTTTTCTCAAACTGCTTGATGTGAAAAAATAATGCTTCTAGTTCATGCTGTTATAAAAGGTTGCTGTGACCTGGAGATGTACCACTTAGCTTATCACTTTCCAAGTTTAAAAGAATTAGCTGTCAGCAACAGAAACTTATTTTTTGCTTGCTTTTAAAGCATTTTGCAGAATGCAATGCTGTTCAGTGTGCATGGGCTTTGGAAGCTACACAGGAACACTTAAATACATACAAGTGATCAGTCATCACACTGGCAATAATAGTGCTGAAATCCATCCTTCAGACATTGGACTTCTATACCTAATGAGGCAGGAGGTGCCAAGAATTAAGTAACTTAGAGGATAAGAAGTTGGAGACAGAAGCTGCAAGGGAGACAAGCTTTAAAAGTATACCTTGAATGCACTTGGGGCATTTAGGAGTGAGGTGGAGTTGTCTGTGCAGAATACCTGAACTGAATTGCTGGTTTGTGAGTCAGCAGAGCATTACCAACTTTACTGCTGAGGAATGTATTTTCTACCCAGACTGAGCCAAATGCAAAACCACCTTCAGTTTTGTAATAAGAATTGCAAGTGATTATTAAAAAAACCCAGAGATCCTCTTGAGTTGTGTTTTCATAATGGGAATATATTGGTCCTTTCTGGTGGTACTTGAAACTGGCCAGAGTCTCTTGTTCAGGTGTTTCTGAACACAGTTCAGAACAGACATTCTTGGGGATGATTATGCTAAAGAGAGTTTTTGCAGGTGGACAGTTGTCTGAGTTACCAGTAAACCTACTGTTTAATCCTGAAATGAAATCACACTGCCAGAACTGTGCTGGAACACTCCATTTTTAATTACTATCCAATTAAAATTTAAAAAAATAATAATCTGGTCTTAGACTTCAGCTTGCTCAGCTGGAAGGCAGAGGCTGAGGCATATGCAGGGAGACTTGGTGTGATACTTATTTTCCCCATTGTTTTGAACTTTGTGTTCATTTGCATGTGATATTACAAAGCATGAATGCGAAGTACTGCCAAGTCATGACTGTAACAAATCTGCACCTACTTGCACATAAGGTGATCAGAAATCAGGCCCAAGAATATTTGCTCCCTGCAGACTGTTGGTAGTCTGACAGAAACATGAGTACACACCCTTATCCAGAATAATGTTAGGGCCTCATTCATGTTTAGCTGAATCTACTTTGGAAAAGGAAATACCTTGTGACATTCTTCAGTGGCCTCTGTGGACAAATAAATAAAAGATTTAATGGAGCCTTCACAGTAGGATACTGGCAACCAAGGAGGACCCTGAGGACTGGGTTGTATAAATTAGGCAGAATTGGGATATTTTCAGAGCTCCATAAGGGATGAGGAAGAGGTCTTTCATCCACCCAGGTTGCTGGGGCTCTGAAGGAAAAAACCTGTACCATGCACAGGGAACAACTGTTTCTCATGAGTATTTTGAGGCTGTATATGTGCATCATATAATCTGGCCTTGTTCCATCAAATACATTCCTCTGAATTGGACACTAGATGGTAACGGCTTTTAATATGTCAGCAGGTAATTAATTATGGTAAACGTGCAAATTGTCTATTGTCTCAATAGACCATGTAGGGCCAACAGGGTGCATGTGACTAAAAATATTCTGATTAAAGGTCTGCAGTAGTAATGAGCACTGCAGCAATATACCACACTGAGCCATTGAGAGCTGTGCTGTCAATTACCTGTGGATTAAGGACCAATGTGATTTTATCCAGATCCCTTATGACCTGAATGGAAAGTCCCAAAGGGTTTTGTGGCACTGCCTCTTACAAATGCTTCACGACAGATCTGTTTTCAATTCTTATTCTTTCCCTCTTTTTTCTTCTTTTTTTAAAAAAATATTTTGAAAGAAAATCAGACTTCAAAGTAGCAGCCTAACTTATGATTAATATACCTTACAGTATATATATCCTGTGACTTTTTTCCTTGTCCCATCCATTAGCCTTCACTGTAGTTTCTGCACCTGGATGCTGGAGGGAAGAAGAGGGGAGGGGAGGGAGGAAGAACGAGTGATGCCTGCCAAAAGAAAAAGTAATTGTGGTGATAAGAAGTTTCATCAACTTGGAGAAAAAAAATCCTTTCCCTCACAATTTTCCAACCTCTTTTGGCTTTCATGTTAGCCTCTTGTGATTTGTGTGTGCATATATACTATGTGTGTGTGTGCCTATTAAGCACAACACTATAGGTAGAGGATGGTTGTTCAGCACATCAAGAACTCAGAACTGCTTTGTCAACATAAGTAAACTATTAGACTATTCACAACTGACATCTTTGAGGTCATCTTCTGTAGCCAGAATAAATTTCTCTTTAGCAGTACAGATGGATACTAGGAAAGCCAGCAGATGCATTGTAGCTAATCAGAAAGAGACTCAGCAGGGTAACTAAAATCTCTGCTAGAATTCATATCCCTTCATGGAGTTTAATTAAAGAGCTTTGTGTGCATCCTTTTGTTTTATCTGTTGCCAGTGTTTTGTCTCCTATTGTGGCAGTTCCTTCAAATAACCATCAATTTGCTGTGATAATCTACTGAGGAGGACAAGCAGCACTGTTTAATTATATAAAAATGATAATGAGCTTTGGCTGTCAAAGAGTTAAGGAGCTGCTGCTGGCCACTGGAATACAAAAGAGCTGGTGCCAAAGGGGCCCCTGGAAGTCTGTGGCACTTCAGACTTCATTGCTGAGCAGCAGTAACTGGCTTGAGCAAGCAGCAGGCCAGTGGAGCTTCCTTCAGGGAGAGATAACTGAATTATTGAGCAGACTCCTAACAGCAGGAAGCAGAACAGGCATGGACAGATTTCTGTTTCACACCCCAGCAAAAGTACAAGGCAATCAAAAGATCTCTTGTCCTACATGAGCACAATGCCTTTGGCACTGTACTCCATTCCTCATCCTCATAGCAGATGTTGGAATTTGGGCATAACCAGGTGTCATCTGGTGCCATTTTGCTGCAGGAGGTAGCAGGAGAACTTGGGGGAATGGGGTTCTGGCTGCTGGGGAAATGTGAACCAAAGTACAGATAACTCAGGTATGCCTGTGCTCTACCCAAGAGTAGTGTGGATTCAGGTTTATCAAGAGATAACTCTTCTAAAAGGTAAAAGTTTCTGGTTTGAGACCTTTTTTCTTCTAATCCTTTTTTTTTTTTTTTTAATACAAAAGGTAAATAAAATCTTGTGCAACCTCCTTATTTTGCATCCAAACTGTTTAGTCACTGAAGCTGTTGTTATCCCTTTCTTGTTTCCACTAGCTGGGATCATGCTGAAGTGTGCATGGGCAGGGAACTTTGTAAAACAGGAACAGCAGTGGACCAGAGGTGGAAGAATTGCTGGAAGCCCTGTTTCTTAAAGAGGAGAACCAAGTCCCTGGAATTCAGCTTAATATTATGTGACTGACTACCTTGTGCTTAGAGTCCTGATTAATCACAGCACTAATGAACTCCCAAGGTATATAGTGCCCGCAGGGGCCTACAAGCCAGGTCTCCAGGCATGGAGCCACTTGGCTGGAATGTGTACAGTGGAGCTGGTGAAAACACATCCAGAATGGCAGGGCCTATGTTCCTTCTCTCAGTGTGTGGCCTGCCCACACTGCTGTGGGAGAGAAGGGGTGGAAAGGCAAGGGCATCAGCACAATTGAAGTAAGTAGGGGCATAACCTGTGAGAGAGCAGTGTTGTTAAAAGTCTGGCATGAACAGGGCTGTGACAGTACCACTTCTGACACTCCTGTGCCACTAACCCACTGAAAGTGGGAAACACTTTGAGGATGACTCTATTTTTACCATGGTGTCTGTTGGTTGTACATAAGGAAGACTGGCAAGGGAAGGGTTAGTACTGAGCTGATAAGAGGTGCAGCTTTGCCTTTATTGTAGCATTCACCTACAGTACTGTGGGTGTCTTGGTGTTTCTGTAGCAGAAAAGGTGTAATGGGATAGATACAGTTGTAAACAGCGAGGTTAAGGTAGGTTTACATTAGTAGCACTTAATACAGGTGTGGGAGTACAATCACATAATACAGGCTAAGCATTTTTTTATTGCTAGTGACAGTCTTTTAGGCACTGCCACCTTTGACCAGGTCCTTTGTTTTCATGTGAATATGCAAATTTTTAGTGCCATCTTCCTCCCTTCCTCTGCTTATCCTACACACCCCTTCTCTGCACCTGTGCATTCATACTGTCATCCATAACAGGGTCAGTGACCTGCTTTCCTTTGTGGCCCCTCCATGTGCTACTGTCTCTACTTTTGTATTTCACTATATTCTCTGCCCTTATCCTTCTTTCATCTCTGTGGGCACTGAAACCAGATGATGCTGTTCTGTCTGAGAGCCACAGAACTTTGACACTGGCTCTTTTGTGTTCCAGTGACAAGCCACAGCAACACCTGCATGACCAAGGCACATTATCATTTTTGCACAAAGAGTATCATGCACCTTCCTCATTAGGAAAGAAGTGAATCTGAATTAACCTCCTCCTCTTTTAGCCTCACTCTTTTTTGACAATACCTCCCCTTCATAACCCAGTCTTGTAAGTTCATTCTGCATGCCATCTATGCAATACATCCTTTTCTCTCTACCCAGACAACTACAACTTTGCTGTTACAACTTCAGCTCTTGTTATCTTATGGATCAATCACTGTACTCATTCTATCATAAATCTGACAGATGTACCATACCAATTCCCAGTGCTCCTGCAAAGATAACTTTCCCAACGCTTAAGTTCAACCATGTTTTCTGTTCTCTGTGCTTTCCCATTGCCTTATTCTAGAAACTAAAGCTACTTGTTTTTACTTCAAGGCTTATCATGACCTGTCTTCTCCCTACCTATAATCACCTCCTCAGTACTGAAGAGTTAGCTTGCACATCTAATAACACACAGTCCTGGTCTTCTCTGAGCACTCATTTATTTTATAAACATTTTTCATGCTTAGAAGGAACATCCTGTGAAGCTCTGCAAAGCAACTTCTTTTGGCTCTTTGTATCCATTTGTAAGACTCTTCCTTTCCACACTGCATGTTAAAAAACTTTGCGTATGGCTAATGTGCTGGCTGACATTTTCTCACTTTATTCCCTTCCTTGGCCATACAGCCTCAGAACTGTACACGCAAGCCATGAATGCTTTGGGATTGGGACTATCTATCTCACACTTTTGCCCAGGTACAGCACATAGCACAAGGAGAATGTGGTCTGTGAAAAGGGTTCCTATGACACTTCAGTAATAAATACTTATGTGGCAGGAGTGCACCTGTAAAAGCAAAGCATTTTAAATGTAATAACACAGTAAAGTGTCACTCTCCTCCTGGTGATATAAGCAATCTAGAAGAAACACAAGGTCACTGGTATGTTTATACCCACACTCGCCTCATCCACACTCAGAAGAGATAACATCTCTTCCTGCTCCTACCTGACACAGCTTATGCCAAAGCCTGAGGATGTGAGTACTAGTAACATTACCTGAAGGATACCTCTAGCTAGGCTGTGTATTGGAGGAGACAACTGTGAGCACTCCAGCACTTCCAAATATGCACTGAAGGACTTGGCAGCTCCCCCACCACTACACCAATAGAAAGGACAGTGTGAGCACACCTTCATCTATTGCAGCACAGGTTCGTCTGCTTATCTCAAACTGCTTTATTGGTGGCTTAAATTGGCAGGGCTGGGTGTGCACTGTTGCAGACTGGGGGCACATGTGGTCCTGCTGGGATGCCTCTGGGGCAGTAAATCTTGATAGGAGGTTGGTGGCAAACAGATGTGGTGTGGGAGATGAGGAGCAGCTGTAATGTCTTCAGCCCTTGCAGCTGCATGCAGGGTAAGTGTGTATCTACAGTTCCACTGTACTTGCTAGCACTTCAGAAAAAGTTGTCCTTTCCTGTTGCAGAGACTCAGGAAAATATTGTCTTTCTGTAGGAACTAAATACCTCTTTATCCATGGAGTTTGACTGGTGTCGCATTGAAATGAACTTCAAAGCAAATTCACATCGAAACTGCTAGAGACTTCATGTTTGCTTGGTTTTGATACAAAACATGAAAATCACCTCAGGCTAGCTGGCAATGCTTGTGACGAGCAAATCTTTTGGTGAAACAAGAGAGGGCTTCCAGTAACTAATGAAATCCTCCTCTCCCCACCCCCCAATCCAGTGGGCATTTACATGGTTTTCTTGTGAACATTTCATGCAGCTTTGAAAATCAAATGCTTCCTTACAGGAAATGTTTTTTCTCTGTTGTGCATCTCTTGTGGCTGGCTGCCAAGAGATCCTGATCCGACACCCAGCTGTGCTTCTATGACCAGCTTTTCTGACCGTGGAAAATCTTTTTTTTTTTTTTTTTTTACTTCTGCCTTCTCTGTTTTCTTCTCTGCTAAATATGTATGAACAAGTTGGAAATCAGAGCCTGTATGCTCTTTGCAGCCATACTGGATATAAAATTGATAGAATAAGATTGGGGTCTTCCTATCTTTAAAGCCTCTGAGAAAAAAAGTGGATAAACATTTTTTAATCTGGCAAAAATTGTTTTTTATTCTCAAGGTAAGAACCATGCAATATTTCAATGTAAATTAAAACCATAGGTGACAAAATGCTCATCCCTTATTAAATGTTGTTAAAGAGGAGAGGAGATAAATCTCATGCAAGGAATACACAAGGAAACCAGTTTTCTTTTCTGGAAAACATGCTTTACTGGTATGTATCCTTCTATACTGTCTTAAGGCATTCTGTAATAACAAGGCTGCAAAACCAATCTTTGTTAGCTGCATTGTGACTTTAATAATGAGGTAATTACTAAAGAGGTAATTTCACTTGGGCAGATACATGGAAACCCAGAAAAACACCCCACTTTAAGTTTATGCAACTGTAAATGAGTGTTGCAGTTATAAATACCAAAAAACAGGGAGAAAGGGGGCACGGGGAACAGGAGCAGTCCTGGTAAAAAAGCTGCCAAAGACCTTCATTTACATTCTGAAAGCAAGGTGAAATCAAATTAACAAATAGAAGAACATTACAAAATAATGTCCAACAGGAACACTTTGTGGACAACCATGTTAAAGTGACTATTGAGCCTATCCCTGGCAAAGCTGATGGACATGTGGTGCTCACATGTGGGGCATCACTGCACTGAGGACACAAGGATTCAGCAGTGGAGGCTTTTGGGCAGTGTTCAGGTAGATGCCAGCA
>NW_008678689.1:21026-35817 GCF_000695815.1 Acanthisitta chloris
TTCTTTTGCACTTTACAAACCAGAAAGTTGGCTAGTGTGTAGACCAAATGCCCATTTTGATCTGAGAAACAGATGCAGTCTTGTATATTCAAGAAACATAACATGCCATCTAATGAAATGTTGACCTTCATTTCTTTCTCCTTATTTTTTAAATCAACATTGTGGCCAATGCTTTGTGTCCAAAAATAACTTGCTTGGATATGATGGTATCTTTTGTACGCTTATCATGAGAAAATAGCAGTAAAAATAAATATTTTTCCTTTTGATTTGTCATTATAATGGTTTGGAATATTTAAGATTTGTGCTTCCAGTTTCTCCTCATCTCTGGCAGTAGATTTGATATATGTTTCTTTTCTTGTTAGTGAAAGTTGAGGTTTTCTCTGACTGTGAAACTGGGTTAAGTATTTCCTGCTTTTCCAATCTATCCCTCCAGTCTGTTAGCTGGCCTTGAGCAGTGGTTTGTGGTTCAACTCCAGATTTCTGAAAATAATGGTTATAAAAAGGTGCCTCTTTTTTTTTTTTTTATGAAGGTTTACTTTCATCTTTTTTTCATAATCATTCTTTCACTCTAGTCAGTAAAACTTTCCAAATGGCATTGTGAGTATGACTTCCTCATGCTCTAATGGCCTTTATGATCGTCATCCCTTCATTTCATTCAGCTCTCTTGTGAAATAAAGCTTAATGATGGCAATGCCTAACTTTCCTACAGTACACTGTTTTTCACTTCTTTACTTCAGGGGTATGGCATTGAGGAAGTGGTGATGGTTATACTTCCATGTGCTTTTTCAGGAGAAGTTCACCTACAGGAGACATAGTTAAGGCATATTTGAACCTCTGGAGATTCCCTGCTCTTCTGACATCCAAAAGACATGACTTCATGTTCTAAGAAAGGTGACTTGATGTTATATTATTCTTCTCAAGAGAGCAAAGTAGACCATGATTTGTTCCTGTGAGTCTCAGCATGGTGTTGTCCAGATCCTTTAATTACCTAAGAGAGCCTTACTGTTTCCTTAGGTAATAATTCAGAGATAAATGAAAGATTATTCTTAACAGGCTGATGATATTGGAGTCTTCAAAATGAATTTTCCCACCCTGCCTTCAGATGCCCAGGAGGACTAGTGAGTAGTCCTTCTAGAAGGCACAGCGTCTGCCAGAGATGTGGAAAAATTTTGCTCCAACAACCAATTACTGTTGGTGGACTGTCCTGCCTGAAACTGTGCACTTTTCTAAATCAAGAAAATAACCACTCTTAGCCTCAGAAACATCCTGTTCACTGACCTCTAATTCAATAAGTCTCAAAGTAACGTAACCAACCCAACAAAATAAAAAACCCCACATAACTGTAGACAATAGTTGTTCCTATCTGTTAGGAGTTATTTTTTCTTTCTATTCTGTCTTTCCAACTACTGAAATTGCTTGAAATAAATAGAAGTTGAAAAAAATGAGTATTTCAGCAAGGACTCTTTAGAAGATTCTGAAAGTCTTTTTAAAAAAAAAATAAAATTAAGAAAGTAAATACTCTGTGCACTGAGAAGCTGCACTTTCCATTTGTAAAGGCTGCTATGGCAACTGCAATAAGCAGTTTAGGGGTGTCATTGATTAGTCTGGTGCTAAGTGGCCATTTTTAATGTCCTGTCCTGTCCTCACCTGTGGCTGTTGAGGCCCATCAACTGCAAGACTGGCAGGCTCTGTTCAGTCTGAGTGGCTGGTGCAGCATACCTGTGTTTGCAACTCCCATCATTTTGCTCAATAAAAAAGTTGTGGTACTTCATGGTGGTCAGGGAGGCTTGGGCTGGTATTGTCATTACAGTTCTGTTTGGTTTAGCATTTGAGCACTTACAGTTTTATCCCTAATTCCCACATATTTTTACAAAGTTTGTTTTAACAAGGTGAGTGAGCTTTCTGAACTGCAAATCAGAGACATCTCCGTTTGCTTGAATCTCGGAACTGTGGGTGTTTGTATGGGGACAGAAGTGCCATAACCTGTGGAATGAGCTTGGGAATTTCCTAGCTGGCATAAGAAAAGAAGAAATTGAATTCTTTGATAGACAAGGAGGACTTAGAAGAGTGCTAGAGGAGTTGAGATTTGTAGTTGTTCCCTCTGTAATTGCATCATGCCTCCTTACGAACTTGAATGACTTCAGAATCTTCTTCACCAAGTCCCAGTACCTATCACCTAAATTTATGAGGATCTTAGCTTGCATTTTCTTGAAGCACATTTCTTTGCCTTGTGGTTGCCAAGAAATACTTGGAAACACTGCCGAAGTGTCTGCATAAGAGTTCTTTCCTTTCTTTGAAAGTGAATTAGCAAGAAAGAAAAAAGCTAAACCACAACATAATTACCTTTTACATTTAATAAAATCTTATGTTTTTAGAGAGACTGACTCATAATATTTGAATGCAAGGAGTTGGCAATACTGCTAGATGAAGTGTTAAATCCCTTCAAGATCTGCCCTGCTCATCAGCTTTATTTCACAATGAAAATTGAGGTGACAATATACTTACAATCAAAAAATTAAGCTCAGGCAAAGGTGCCATTAGATGCTCAAAGCAGTGTATCCTCTCCCTAAAAGAATTTTGACCTGAGAGTGAATATGTTAATAGCCACTCATATATTATCTTCCAAGATCCAGGAAAAAATATGTTTGAGCATCTCTTTCAAGATGAAACTATACTATTGGAATGTCTTCCATTACCTTGTGCTGCAACATATTACTTGAAAGAGTGATAACATTTTGACTGTGTTGTTTGAATTACACAATCCATGCCCACCTGTTTTGAATATTGTTTCCCCCTTCTAAAAATCCAAAGGAAAGTCAGAAATATTTTAAACCAAATATTGTCCCCTTATGTCTTATCATGTCTTATCACTTCCACTTCTCTCCCTTTCCACCAAGCACCAAGAATCTTTTATATTTGTGGTTTATAGATGGTCTTGTGGTGTTTTCTCTTGGTATTTGACTGGTTCTACCTTTATGTGGTATGCTCATGCCTCTGGGGCAGAGTGCAGTGGAGGAGGATGTTTAAAATTAGGTGCAAAATTATAAATCTTTGATAAAATGCTGATAAATATGTATGTAATGTGTATTTTAAATCATTCAATTTCAAGAAATCATGTTTCTAAATCACAAGCCAGCAGTGCTGTTTCATGCTACCAGAGCCCTGTTGGAAGAAAATACTCTGAATTTGGATTTTTCTATCAAAACCTTACTTGTTTCTAGATCCCACTGCCCTCTGAACAGGACATAAAATCAACATTTTAATAATTAAGTAAAATAAATATAATTAGATGCTACTGGGGCATTTTCAGCTAAGTATGTTTTGCTGATGTGAGAGGTTTATCATGAGACACAGAGAAGCTGGGATGAGTAGGACATTACCTGTGTTGTATAAAGAAGGGGCTTCCTGCTGTGGAAGCTGTATTGTGCCTTAGAGGCTTGTACAGTGCCCTCAGCTAATAAACTGAGGGATACTTCTTCTACATAAGCTCTAGTTAGCATAAATGGGTGAAAAGAGTGTAAATCACAAATATATTTCAATTTATAGTAATAAAAAATTAAGCAGTTTAGAAGCTGGGTCACTGGTTAATCAGAAATGCCATGGAAACAGCATCAGCTTTAGTAGCAACGATGAGATCATAGACAAGGTCTTCAAAAACATCACCGAATGTTTCTGTGAATTTCTTGCCTGCTGTGTTTAATATTTTTAATCTGAAATTACTAATAAAAGTATCTATTGCTCTGGCAGATTTCAGGCACAGGCTCCTAGCACAGGGAGTGAAGCAAATGTCCTACTATCTGCTGCAAAGACAAAGCTGTGCCATATTTTTTCATAGGTATTTAAGGCCAAGAGGGACCATTACAGCCATGTAGTTTGACCTTCTACATAACACAGACCAGAGAATTTAACTCAGTGATTGCTGCCCTCAGGCTAGATTTCAAAAGTGGAGAGAGATTTATTCCTTTCCTTTTTTTTCCCTTTTGATCCCTCAGTGTGCTCAACTGCCTGAATCTGGCTCTTTGCTACAATTAAGAGACTGTAAGTTTAATTTATGTTTTGTTTTCAGAATATATACATGTACATATATATACATATATATATACACACATGTATAAAATACATAGGTGTGTGTGCAGACATACATTTAAAATGCTTAGCAATTGTAATAATAATTGGCACCACCATAGAGATGACCTCAGATTTAAAAGAACACGTAGGCTCGAAGGAAAATTGGGAAAGGATGGCAGAAGGTAGCATGACCTTCACATGCAACTCATCATGGATGAGCCTCTCTGGTGAAGTGTTTATACTTGATATTAAGTCAGCACAGGGAGGGATTAGTGGCCTGCAGAGAGAAACAACTTGCCTCACCCTGAAGAAATTGCCAAAAATGTAATACAGGACAGAGACTTCTCAGTTGGGGCTCATTTTAAAAAGGCAGAAACAGGCCAGGCACTCAGACCTTATCAGGGATGTTGAAAACTCCCTCTCTGTGCCTACTGTGGGAAAAGGCTGGGTAGAAACATGCATGCTGAGGAGCAAGTGTGGAGCTGCCTGCTTTGCTACCCACTGCATCTGTGCTGGATTGAAGCTGCGAGCTTTTATCTTTTACTTCAAAAAGTTTTTAGTGAAAGCTCTAGTGAGATTATTTTACTTTACCTTACATGGGCTAAAAATAAATTTAAAGAAAGCCTGAAGTCACTTTATGTACTCTAAGGAGTATGGTAAACATGATGGGATACTGTGCAGACCTTCTGCCATTTTGTGTTTACTGCCAGTGAAGACCCTTGGCCACCCTCAGAGAAACAATTTCTGTTAAGTGGTCCATTAAGTGCTCTAGCCTGATTAATGGAGCAGACTTATTTATTGTCACTGAAACTTGACCTGGCAGCTTATTTTAAAGTAAAACAGCAACAGAAAGTTATCACACTTTGGATAGGTACATACTTCAGAAATAAGACTATATAAAAACGAATTTTTATTAGTATAGCTACCCTCTCTTTCACAATTCCCATAATAACCATGACCAGTCTGAATGACCTCCCAGTGGGCCCTTTTATTGATACTTCCCAGCAGGAGATTCAGTCTGATAAGTAGGTCAGGATTCAGTTGGTCTGGTTCCCATTTGAATGCATGACAAAACAGGAGGATTTCAGCTTCACTGTCAAAAAGGTTCTTCTCTTTCATGTTCAGGTTATCTAATATCTAGAGGGCAGGTGCAGGGGTAAACGGGAAAAAAATCACAGTAGGGAGAAGGATATTAAGGAATAGAAAGTATCAAATTTTAATCCTCTTAGTGATAGCATAACTAATGACTCCATAATCTGTACTCTGCCATTTCCTATCAGTCTACCACAGAATTGTCCTGCTGCAGATAGTTCTTAATGTCCCAAAATATTTTGTAGCCACCTTTAATTTATGAAGTGATCTCCCACTTATCATCGGAACACTATCTTTTTGGAGTGGAAGAGAGGGTGTGTTGATACATTCTGCCCTCCTCCACAAAAATGCAGAAGGTCCAGGGGGCAAAACTGAACTTGCTCTGACAATTCCTGCTTCTCTCTTTTCTCCACGCGCCTTGTCCTGGGAAGGGAGCTCATGCAAATTTCCCAGTGCCCCTCTGGCACTGGGAAAAGAAATTTAATCTAATTTACTAATTCACCCATAGGCTTATGATGAATAGAAAATGAAGAGGTGTGTCATCTTGTCCAGTGAAGTTGGGGGTGATGAGCTGAAATCAACAAATATATTACAGAAAAGATATCAAGCTGGACTAAAACCAAATTCTCATTGGTGAATTATTAGTCCACTGTTCATTATGATGTCTAGTTTCAATCTTAATGAGGTGGAACTTGATGAGATAATTACTTTGAACTATAGGATTCTGTTTGCCCACAACAAAAGCTGATAGTATAGTATCATCTCATCAAGCCCTTCCCTTTTTCTCGAAAGTTATTAGTTTTCTTTAAAATGGGATATTTGTCCTTTGTCATTTAATGAAAAAGGCACATTGGCTGCAGATATCTGGTACCTATCAGGATTTATCTAAAGGTAACCATTGTCTGCAGATAGCTCCTACTCAGTCCGGTGGAGAAGAATCTCAAGGAAGGAATGTTGAAGAGATATTTGCAGGCAAATCTGGTACAAAGTTAGTGCTGTGTGTATTGTCTGGTAAAAAAAAAAAAAAAAAGATAAACTGAACTATTGTTATTTCAACATTTTTTGAGTCACATGGGCATGGACCTATATTATGTAATTTGCATAAAGAGGGTTGCAGCACATGGAGATTGCAGATTCACCTAACTGGCAACATCAGGTCTCTCTTGCATACCACCTTTGCTGACCATTTGTTTCAGCCTAGAATATAGGAGCATTTGTCAATGTATGAATGAAGGAGTTTCTGCATTTTTATTACTTTGACCCATGGGGTTAGGATATGTATATTTGACTGAGCAGGTACTCACAGTTATAGGGGCTTTTAAATCCTTTTTCCAAAACAGGATGTGATGTACTGGTTTAGGCTTGTCACTTTGTTCAGGAACATAGAATTGCTGGATTTACCACCATTTGATAAGAAAAGGGGATGAAGGAAACTGCCTTCAGACTAACAATAACAGAAGGATTTTACTGTGGGTTCCAGTCTGAAGGATGCAGCGATGTGCTGTAGATAGAGCACAGGACGAGCAGTTTGGTACCTGCTTATCTTTTTCTCCACAAATATCACAGGCTTTGGATGAAGCACTATTTTTTCTCTGACTGAAGCCTCTTAGTCAAAATTCTGATTGATATAATATGAATCTCATGGGGATGTCAAAGGGCCAAATTTATTCCTACTTTCAGAGTCTGAGACTGAAGGAGCTCCAGAAGAGCTGTGTATATAGGAATCAAGTGAGATTCATTGAGGCCATGGGAGGGTGTGTTCCAGTGTTGTCGAACTAAGGAAAAATGAGGCAAAGAAGCAGAAATGGATTAGTAGTTAGGATGGAAACCAAATTTAGCAAATTAAGAAAGGAATTGCCAAAAACTAAAATACAATCTTATGCACTTTAAAATAGGGGGGAAAACGAAGGCACGTTTTTTTCACTCATTCATATCTCACACTGGTAATGGCATTAGTACAGAACAGTGGCTTCTTTGTATTTTGAAGTCCTTGATTTTCTCCTCAGAGACACAGACAGGGCATGGACTAACTCCATAATGATACCATAGGAACTGCCATGCTGGATCAGACTAACTTGCTGTCTTGTCTTCACATCACTTCTTGGCCTTTTAGCCAAAATCAAGTGTAGTATCCATTCTTGTCATCTTAATACCAGGCGTATTTCAGTTTGAGGTCTTGATATTAGTGTGGGTACGAACAGTGGAAGGACAACTTGGAGCTTGTTCTATGCCTTGATGCAGCAGTGCAGTAACTTGGGACAGGGCGATGGGAGGAGTGAGTACTAGTGAATGCAGAGACAAAAGTTTGTAAGCAAGGTGAATATGCATCACTATTTCACAACAGTATTTTCCTAGGCTCCCGTGATTCATGGTTCAAGGACTTTCTGGGCCAAAGGAAGTCTTTGCTTAAACTCTTTTCCTTGAATTTTCCAGATTTTTCTGAGACAAGTAGCTTTTAACATTCTGCAGCAAGGAGGGCATGGTAACCCTCTCAATACACTGTGTAAAGAAGCATCTCTCTCTCTTGGCTTTGAACCCCATACCTGCCTTTTCTATTGATAGTCCCCTAGTTCTCTTTTTTTGAAAGACAAAAAACAGCCCTTCTCTCATTCACCTTCTTTGTGGGCCACTTATGCTTTTAAGAGGTGCCATGTCTCTTTAAAAAGTTGTAAATTATGGTTGCAATACGAATACAGTTAATTCAGTTTAATGGCAGGCTGTGTAAGAAAAAAGCTAGCAGGAAGTTAAAACAATGATACATCCTTCAACAGACATTTCAGTGTGATTAAGAGACAATACAGGAGCTATTAACTGTCAGCCTGCAATGAAGTTAAACAGCTTGTTTTGTTTTTACTGGAAAGCAGAAGGACTATAAAGAATTTAAAATGTCTTTCAGATCAGGGCAAAAGAGGAGCTAAGGAGCTATTTCCTCATGTAAAAACCTTACTGAAAGGTTTGAGGAGCTTGAGGCTCCTAAACTCTTTTCATAGGGAATAGGTAGGACAGTTGTGTGGAAAGACCATTTACAGCTCTAAAACTCCTTTTCTTTGAAGTTTGTTCTGTTCTTACAATTCAGACAGACAATACTGTGGTACTTGCTCTTTGTTAGAAGAACAGAGGGAAGAAACAAGTACTGAACCCTGTCAGACCTGCATAGATAAACCCTGTTGACATCTAGGGCATATTAATCCATGCCAGAGCCTAAGCAGAGAAGAACTTGGAAGTTCCCAGGAGAACTGGTGAAGATTCAGGTTTTGTCAGTTGAGGAGATGCAATGAGGACACTATGGAGGGCATGGGTGTTTGGGAAGCCCTCCAGGCATTGTTTTCGTTTTCATATATTTTTAATGGTTTCAGGTTTTTGCCTCCAGGATAGATATGGTTTAGGGAACTTGTGGAAGCATGCAACATCCTTCAAAAGATCCATCCTACATTTCTTTGGAGTTAAATACATTTGTTGGCATTGATTTTTTTTTAAATTATATTCTAGGGTTTTTTTACTTGTCTGCATACTTTGGCACTGGCTGTATTGAATAAACTTATGCTTCTGTAATCTTGACTTTTTGTGCATACATGCTATTTTCTGTTTTAGCCACAAGTGTTAAAATGAGATGTGACTGACTAGCTGAAGGTACTTTTCAACACTGTTGTCTTCTAATTAGTCTTCAGACTGGTATCGATGTTGAATTTGCAGATGTTTAGCCACGGATCCCAAAGGTTGTGTTCCTGGCTGTAGAAATGTCTATTAAAGCACAGGAACTGTGAGCAGGAAATTCAAGCTCCACTTTCAGAGTTTCTTAATGACTTGCTTAGTCTTCTTTTGCTGAGAACACTGCAACTACTGAGGTGATTTGAAAGAAGTACATTAATTTCTCACAACAGTGTGGCCCAGTGTGCTGTTTGCAAACTCAGTGAGATTCATCAGTGAAATAAATTTCTGAATGATGCCTTCAGTAATAAGGTTGGTACTGGAAAATTTCTCAATAGGGTGACTATACCGAATATTGCTATAGTTGTCATTTTATCTAGATTGTCCTCCAACAAAGGAACTCTGTTAAATCCATGAACTATTTCTTCACATGCAGCAAAATACTGCTACTGTGGAGAAGTCATCGTCATCTGTGGAGGAGTGGATGTGCAGCCTTTACTGTGCTCTGAAGTGCTGTACCAATGCTTTTGGTTTCCACTTCCCCTGCCCCTTCTTTGAACCCTGTGAAGAAATTACAGAGTTGTGGAAACATCTACCTTTGAAAATTTAAGTCCAGAGTTCCCAATCTTAATATCTTCAGTTACTGCATCCAGAAGTGGCCAAATGTACCCATAGCATCCACAGATGGCTGCTGCCACAGATACCATGTAGGGTAACTGACCCAGAGGCTCTTGCCTTTACTGCATGTTCATGACAAGGTGTCCCTCACCCTCTTCTGTTGTACAGCCTCACCACCTCAAAATTGGATCCCAGAAAATGTACTTCCTCCACACAAATAAGGGAATCTTAATCTCATACTCCCATCTATCCCTTCCATCCCTGCACACTGTCACAGTAATATCCCTTCGCTAACATTTACTTTGGTACAAAAACACAGATTAAGCCCATATTCACTTTGGGTCAAAGTATACTTGCAGATACATGATAAAAATTCTGTAGCCATGATACCGGTGTCTCTGTTTTACAGCCATTTACATGTAAGATGCCTGTGTGTGAGTACTGCAAAACATTTGAATTAGAGATTACAGTGATTATTAGCCAGTGCTCCTGGCAGCAGCTGAGGAAGGCAGGCTTGGGAGCCTTGGCTGAGCACTTGTCACTAAATCAGCACTTCCTTCCTCATCCGCCTTCCTGTTCAGCTCCCAAGAGTATTTCTGATCTCGGCAATGGGTTATTGCCTCAAATGTTTGCCTTTTACCCTTGGTTGAATCTCTGAGTATTTCCAAACTGTGGTGTGCTGGCTGCTCATGGTACCCAGTGTGTTCAAAATGCTCCCCAGCTGGGGAAGAGATCAGCACTCCCTTCCCAGTGGTGGTCCCTGCTGCTGCAGGAACTGTCACGGGGAAAAAATGCGTGGGTCTGTGGCTTTTAGTCTCTTATGGGCAGAGCCATCCCGTGTAAAGCCTTGCTTTGGCTGTTTTCCAACTGGGAGAGGTTAGAAAGCAGTCTGCCAGCAGCTTCCACGGGTTTTTCATGTCCGACAGACTGGGCCAGGTGGACCGTTTCACTCAGGAGTTCATGCGTTTTGCCAGCCAACTTCTTTGCTATGCTTAATGACTTTTACAGCACGTTCTGGGCAGCTTCAGTTAATCTCATCCTTTCATCCTCCTGTGATCTCACTCAGTTTCCTGGAGAATGAAGTGTGAAGGTGCAGTTGGCTTCTTCTGTTTTCTAAACCCTCAGGCTGCCAGTGCTGGAAAGGAGAGCACATGGTAGTGCTACAGCTTATTCCTAATTCTTGAGGTGATTGGAAAGATACCTGTCCTTGCAGAGATCAGTCCTTCGTTGGAGAAATCCTGATAACATTGATATTTCAATGAAAATTAATTTAAAATTATAAGTTCTGGTCTGTATATACTAAAACACTCATTCAGTCACATGCTGAATTCATGCAGACATTTTTTCTTTAGAAAGACTGTGGAAAAACATGCAAATATTCCTAGAGAATAAATGGGCAATTACTATATTTATGTAAAGAGGATATAGAATACACAGATGGCTGGTTTAGTGTCTACCGCTGTATTGACATATGCAGATAGCTGCTTCATGTACATATGTGGAGCAGTAACTGAATATTAAAACTGAACAGTCATAGAGCACTCTGTATGTTTTCCCTCATTTTAAAAAATCTGGTCTGCTTTATTTAGGCAATGTATTGCTATTCTTTTTGGAATGTCTGTACAATATTTACTGAATTCATAAATCAAAATATGAATTCAGTTTTCATAAACTGAAGCACACTTACCATTTCTATGGTCTCATCTTGTTTGCATTTAATAGAAAATTCATGAGTTGAATAATAAATTTTGAGAATGAAAAGCATTTTGCAAAAGAAACTCATAAAGATGCCTACCTCAGAGAGGATACATCAGATGGAAAAGTCTTCGATATGCTGGAATAATTACAAACTCCTTTTAATAAAATTTATTAATGAGATTTTTCAGGTGTGTCTTGGAATGCTCACGCAGAGCATTTAGTAAGCTGAAGTCTATAAACACTGCATCTAGGGACTGGAATCATTATTTGGACCATCTTTAAAAGTTCTGCAATTCATTCAGTAGACTATAATGGGCTTTATGAGTTGTAGGAGTTCGTTATGCAAATACCTATTTCAGATTTGTATGGACCACAATTAAAAACAGAGCTGGAGAAAATATGTTATTTTTACATGCCTGGTAGACATGCTCCAAAGTAAAGTATCTCCACTGCTTAAAATTACTTTAGTTCCAAACTAGCTTAAGAAAATTACATTTCCACTATGAATGCCTGTGTTTCTTCACTTTCCCCTGCTCATTTTATTTCCAAGCCTAATAGTTCAGGTCTCCTATTGAATCAGGACAATGCAATGCTTTCACTATTGCCTGTCATTGCTAGGGCATGTTAGGGCATGTTATTATGAGACCTTTTCCTGCCAGCATCCTCAGTAGGGTTATATCTTCAAATGCACCAATGTGTATAAACTTAAAATTTCATGAGAGACAAGTCAAGCCTAGTGTGTCAGTAAATCATCTCCTTGAATCCTTAGCTTGTGGCAAGGGTTAACTCTGCAAATGTTAACAAATACTTGCTTTCATTCTGCCTTTTGTCCCAGGTTTCAGACATTCATTTGCATGGAATATGGTCTAATCAAAGGTGTGCTGTCCCCTTCCACTGTTTTTCGTGGAAGCTGAGTGTACAGAGTCTCCTGTGACACTGACCATAGAAGACTCAAGGCTTTCCCTGCCTTGCGTTTGCTATTAGTGGGGGAGGCATTTTCTGTCACATGTGAGGTGCAAATAAAATCTCTAAGAGTCTCTTCAGGATACTAATATATAACATCTTCACCCCACAGAGTTATCATGCTAGTGTTAAGTTGCAAATGAAGAGGAAAATCTTCCGTGATAAAAAGACATAGTAGTGAAGCAATTGAATTGGGGGGGTTGTGCCCTACTTTTTCTGTCTTACAAAAAAACTACTAGTATGAAATGGAGAATATTTCTTCTCTTCATGGCAGTGTTATGAATTCTATTTTATAGAGATCATGGATGTTGCATTAAGCTTGTTCATATTCTCAACTAAAAACACTAGCAGCAGTATTGCAGGTGATGTGTTGTTTTCTACTCTTTATCTGTAGAATCCACAACAATATAAGGTGAAATTGCCCTGTGCTGGAAGCCAATCACATATTTTGTATCTCCTCTCCTAATGTTACCAGATTGTATTAATCATAAATGTCAATGAAGTCTCCAGATGACTTTCTGACTTTCAACAAAAGGCCTTCATCTCAGCCTCTTAAATTCCAAGGTCAAGGGGAATGTAACATTCAGAATAATTATTAGCATTATTTTACCTTGACATTTCAGCCCTGCTTTCAGTTTAGCATTCCAACCAGGCAGTGAAGACGAATGTCATCTTTCAATTCACTGGAGTGAATTGCCCCAATTAAACCTGACTTTAAGGATATCTAAAGCCCTGTATTAATGTGCTATGCTGTTTTTTTAGCAAGAAATACTTATGAAAGAGAGAAAATTTCATTAAAAACATTCAAGATTTACTGTCATAAGAACAAGCAATTTTCAAATTGCACATTTTCCTCTAGGCTAGGAAAATAATCAGTGCTTCTCATTTTCAGAGGAGTCAGTGGTTGTGCTACCCTAAAGATTCTTTCGCCTTTTGTTTCAACTAAAAGGTCAAAGTTATAATTTTGTCTCATCATGAACTATTAGTGATACCTTGTCAAAACCTTGTTATATGTCCAGGATCTTGCAGCCATCCTTTGTGCATATCTGTCTTAACTTTATTTTTCAGTATCCTATCAGGTAATAGGGACAGAATATATTGGTTTTGGGGTTTTTTTCCAGCAGAGAAAGAAGTTTTCACCAAAGCACAGATGAAAAGAAGACACAAACCACTGCACCACACACAACCCTGCAGCTATTTGACCTTGGCTGGGTGGAGAGCTGGCAGTCTGGTTCAGTCAAACAATTTTACTTACTCACTTCCTGCAAACTTTTGATGACCCTTGAGATTCTGGAAGTCTGTTTTGATAATGAGGTAAATAACTGTATAAACGTCATTCACCGTATATTGGTCAGAAAGCAGGTGTGTACAGACAAACAACAGACACTGGTTAGTCTTCAGATGGTGGGCTTTTTTGGTACAGTATGGAGAATAAATTTAGTTCCTATGCTAAGCACCATTTATTTCAACAGTGGTGTTCCCATTCGATCCCTGGCAAATCTTTGCTGTAGACAAAAAAAAAAATGGAGCTACAGTGCAAAAGGACACACAAAACTGCATAACTTTAGCTCCCTGTTCTTATTAGTTTTCCTACTGTGCTGTGCCTTTCTGTGAAACCTTGAAGATAAAACAGTTTTGCATGTTTTGGGCTGTAAGTCATGGCTACTCTCCAGCTGACAGCAAATTGCTATTTGCATCTGTTATGGTCGTGTGCCCAGTGTGTGATTTTACACAACTGCTGTGGCCCGTACTGTTTCGATGGAAGTGAATTTTATTGACTTCTACTTAAATTGACTTTGGGACTTCACCTAACTGGAAAGTAAATTGATTGATGCTGACACTCCTTTTTTTCTAATCTTCAGCTCCATGCAGATTCATACTTGAAATGCTTTTGTCTCTAGCACAAACATGTTCTTTGTATTATTCTTTCTTTATGTTTAGCTAGAAATCTTGCATAAATATTATGTGAACATATAGTTCACTGCATAGATGTATAGCAAACTGCAATGTTTATTCCCACAGAATTTTCAAGTAAATTTTACATTGCTTTCTTAATTAAATGCTGTCAGTTTTGAAATGGTTTATAGTTAAAAGTCTAATTGTAGACAAATGTCAGAATACTTTCTATGAAATGTTGGTTAAGCAATGTGTCTCTGTAACATACCACAGAAGTCCACAGGAGTCTTGAGCCATTTTCATTTTCCATTTCCTTCCCTGTTTCCTCCTATTAGATATTTACTAAGGATAGATGACTAATCTTCAGTGAGTTTATGGCCAACAGTTCCTGACCTATTTTCAGTTAGCTTTCAGTGACTTAAGCAGCACCATGATTAATTGTGCTGATAAGGGAAGTGGAAGCTTCTTTCCTCCTGCCTGTCAAGCTTAACAAAAGTAGTGAATCCAAAGAACATGGCAGGGTTAGAGAATTGATACTGAAGCCTGTGGAAATCATCCTGTGCTGTCTCATCTAAGGATCTGGCCCATTTTGTGAAATAGAAATAAATGTATTCACTTTTTAGTTTATTAGATAGGTGCTGCAGTAAAGCACATACACTGCATGCATATATATATACATGTAAGGGTGTAAAAGAAGATGTTGCTGGTCTTCTACATCATACTTCTTACTAAATACTGAGTGGTGTTGAAAGAAGGTGTAAAAAGCATTCCATTAAACATTAATATTTTTTCCATTTTCCCCCCTTTC
>NW_008678689.1:35846-36498 GCF_000695815.1 Acanthisitta chloris
GTAACAATGTTTTCCCAGCTATCTGAATGGCTCATTAGTGTTAATCTACCAGATGGGACCCAGGAGAGTGGGAAAGAGAGATTCAGAAGATCTAGCTGTAACCCAGCAAAGCAAGATCCCTTGTCTTCCAGCTGCTTTGTATACCCTTTGGGGGAGGGCTGTCTCCTGGGGTTTCCTGTATATCCCCTCAGGATTACCTGACCCCATAAAATTATTCATTCTTATACTAGCATTTACCTCTATGGCTCCAGTATGCATGAGACTGGTGGCTTTGAGGGCTGAGAACACAAATCTATCGCTTTCCAATGAGCTCTTGTATTTTTGTACAAGCAGTGCATGTTCTTTCCTCTCAATGTTCTGCAGCCCACAAATTCACCTTTTCAAGAGACCATGCTCTGGTGCCATTTCTAACTTAATTAGTCCTTTGTACAGTCCCACTTCTAAGCCCTTGGAACCTAAAGCTTGGGAGATAATTATTTCCATCCCTGAAGAGAGGTCTTTCAAAATCCCTTTGCATCTTGCGGGTTAAGTGTTTAAAGTTTCAGCTGGAGATTGGTAAGCACAAGAACAGAAGCTGAATGGAATGCATTGTGTTCACTGCCTGTCCGTTTTAAATAATTTTCCTTTTGGTTCTAAACTTCTTTTTTATATA
>NW_008678689.1:36521-43983 GCF_000695815.1 Acanthisitta chloris
TCCAGTGAAGAGGAGCTAGAGCTTTTTTCCCCCCCTTTCAGCTGGAATAAGCACAGAAGGAGTGTCTGGCTGATAATGGATCTGCAACAGCACAACTCCAAGGCCTTTATTGTCTGTGTTTTTCATTAAGTGATGTATGTCTTCCCAGTAATATAGAAATGCTAACAAAGGAGTGTTGTCAAGTGTGGACGATCAAATAGATTCAAATTTATTTTTGGAGTCAAATAAATTTTCTTGAAGTATAAAAAATAAAAGATTACTCCATGCTGACACAAAGTCCTAAAAAATTGGTCTGCTGAGGTAATTTATATGTGTGTACACACACAGACAGGTATTCTGGTCTGGCGTTTTAGTCTGAGACAGTTATAAAAGTGATTGAAAACAAAGGGAGTTGTTTGGGAGCACTGCTTCAGTGAATCAAAACTATTAGGGATTTTACTGTTGTGAAAACAGGGTTTATTTAATAGGCCTCTCCAAAGTGGTTTTTTTCCCCTCTGCCTCCAAGCCTGAGTGGACACTGGCATGTGAGATGATTGCAGGCTGTGAATTTTCAAAGAGGTTTAAAGTAACAAGACCACCCCGGTTGCTCTGCTAATGCTGCTGCTGCCCTTCGAAAGAATTCTGTAAGTGTTTGAATTGCAGAGGCAGCACAGTAATTGAGGAGACTTGTTCAGGAAACAACTTATGAATGTTTCCTTACCCGAGAGCTCTTTGGTCAAGAACATGAAAGCAAATGTAGTTTAAAAAAAACCTAGTAAAAACCTTAATGTAACAGCATTGATTTTCTGATTTGTGGGGTTTTATTCTGTTGGGTTTGTTTTTGATTTTTTTCCCTTTTCTTCTATTTTAATATATCCTCAGTGCCTTTTCTAACAAATAACAGTATTCCACTCATTGCCTAAGAAGTTTAAAAAACTCAGATGAGCAATTTAACAGGTTTCCAACAGCTTCGGTTGCAAAGGCATTGGGCTGCATGGAGGATGTGCTGGCAACAAACAACTGATATAATTTAATGAGGTGTAACTGAGTAATTTGGGGCATCCAGCAGGTTTTTACTATAAGGGGCTACATCAGAAGGCCTCTTTAATAAGCATCCTGTGATTGGCTTTTGGAGTTGTCCTCACAGAGCAGTTTTGAAATGCATTGTGTTGATGCTGATCTATGGGCCCTGAGCTTCTGCTTTTCACTCATTTAATTAATTAGAGAAAAACAGAGCCAGAGGATAAGTGACTCTAAGGTCTCATACTTTCTTTTCACATTGTATTACTTACAAAGAACTCGAACAGGAAGAAGGTGACCTTGCTTGTAATTGTAACATTCCCCATTTCTGAATATGAGCAAAAAAATCTTTTGTCCTTTACATTAACATACTCTTAGACTTATGGGTAGTGAGTTGCTTTAGATTTGGATTCTTCTGTAAGGAAGATTATGTCCATCTTCTGTTGCAGGAGAGGTCATAAGTTTCCCAAATTCATTTTTCATTACAGTAATAACACTATTCCAAGAGCAGTTAGTGCTGCACACTTCATGACACAGCTTATGTACTCTGTGGGTCTGAAAACATCTGTGATGTGATGTGATTATTAAAAAGGACAGTAATGGCCACTAAACTCAAAACTACAAGAAAAAAAGAACATTTTTGCCCTTTCATTTCTCAAATACTAGATTGAAATGCATTGATCCGTGTAATAGCCATTTCTCTAGAGTGAACTGCCACCAGGTCCGTTTTTCTTGTCAGTGGTATGTGAGTCCATAACGCCCTGGCTCCAAACAAGACTTGCCTGCTTTTGGAGGCACAAACATTTGGAACAGTCCTTCCTAGAAAGCAAGTCCACTTGATCAAGCCTGCTCATGTCTTCCCCAGAGAGAGAGAGAGAGAGATGTTAGTTTAATTTAAGAATCTTACATTTGAAAATCAATTGTTTGACTAATATGGAAATATATTTTAAAGAGTGTTTAGGCGGGATATTTTTTTTCTCTAACAGCTACGGACAATCTTGCCTCAGTTGGCAGGATGACAGAGAGCTGTGGAGATGCTGCAAGCACAATGCTGCAGCATAGGCCGCACGCAGGTATTCTGGAGAAGTCCCCAAGATGCCTACTGCCCCTTGGACCACTGCTTGCAAGTGGCCTGAGAGTTGGCATTCACATCCACTGCCCTCCCAGACCAGCTGCTGGGCTTGCCTGCTCCTCCCACCCACTCAGCAGGATTGAGACAGCAACTAGGGAATTTCTGCCTCGGGGAAGTGTGACATACAGGGTTAAATACATGGTGCGTATTACTGGCTGTTGATATAGATATATTGTGTGTGAGTGAGAATGGGGAAGGGGTGTACTGGCAGCTTCTTGTGTCCAGTATTTTTAACCCCTGCCAGAGGGTGTCTGTGAAATCACTCCAGTGAGCAAAGATGGCACTCTCAAAACCTCAGATGCTGTTGAAACACGTTTCATGCAAACAGCAGGTAGCTAATGGGAGGGTTCTCCACAAAATGCTAGTTTTTAGTCCTGGTAATAGAGCACCAGTTTGTTTGATTAGTTTGCTACAAAAATGTGTTCTACTTCCAAAATGTGCCCAGGAGTTTGAATCAGTATGGTACCATGACTTCGGTATTTCACTAATATTTGTGAAGTTTTATTTCTACGATTTATACTGTTGGCTTATGAGAATTTTTATTTTTTTTACTGCTGTGTTTCAAGCTGATTGTTTTCCAAGCCCTGACTATTTTATAAGTGATTCTTAATACTACTTTACAGAGTAGATCCACAGGTAGTTTTTCATTGTATTCATGAAGATCGCAAGAAGAAATCTGTTTCTTAAACTTAACCTTGATGGCTGAACCTTAAAAGCAATATGTTAATCAACACCCAGTTGCTTCAATATTTATGCTGAAATAATATCTTGTGACTGGGACTCCTTTTAGACCAGTGTGATTTATAATCCATTAACTTCAAGTGTTGGAGGATGAAAGTAGATCTGGTACTTTTGACAGTGTACTCAAAATGCCAGCTACTATAAGCCAAGACTGAATGAGGGTTTGTGTGGCTGTGTCCTTTTACCTGTGAGCAGTCATTTTTAAAAAGCATTGTATTTCAATCAGATACTAAAACAATAAAGATCTACATCTGCTTGCATACATAGACCATTATGGAAACTGAGCTGGAAAGTTGCTTGGAGGTTAGCCTGATGATGTCTGCATGCTTATTTGATTTTGAAAGAGTTTTTTTCAGGTATAGATGCCCTAGTTATGTATAGATACAAATGCAGTTGTATGTACTGTACTCAGGCAGTTGAAATTATACACGTAGAGTAGCCAGGGAATATGTTTTGCATGGGCAGCTACTTGAAATGTTTTGCAAGTGCTTCTTAAACACCTATGTAAAAAAAAAAAGCTAACAGAAAAACAAAAGTCTGGCATTGCTCTCTCTAAGAACTGAAAGCCTGGGGTTGGAGCCAAAGGTCTAAAATAGAAATAGGCAACATAACAGTGATTAATATAAAGCCTCAGTTAGAGTGTCTCAGTCAGATCGGTCCTAAATATAATAGCAGGTGAGCTAGGAAACAGTGGAGAGAAACTTGAGAGAAAGAGCAAATGAGCAGCATTTTTCTCGGTAAGCTCTATCAGAGAAGTGACTCATTGACTAAAACTGGTTAAACCAGGATGCTAAAGTCTTCAGGAGTTAGATGCCTTTACAGGCATCTGCTTAAGGAAAACCCACACCTTTCATTTAAAAAAGCAAAAGCCATTCTACTTTAATGGGCCAAGTTGTCTTATCCAGAAAACTTTGATCAAAAACTTTGGTACTTCTTCAAAGCTGATCTTAACCATTGTGGGTGGAAAGCCAAAGTGAAAAAAGTATGTGAAGGTTTTTCATACCTCCTGCTTTCCTTTTAGTTGGTAATGCCAGAAGAGGGACTTTTCCTTTCCCATGTGGTTGTTTCCTGTGTTTTTCATCATACTTGGAGTCCTTGGTGAAAAGGGATTTGTGATTCATGATTGTGAAACTTCTTGTTTATAGAGCAATGTGACATGAGCTAAAGGGTGATCTACGCTAAGAAATAGGTGATATTATTCCTTCTGTGTTTTTCCACCACTAGCATAAACTTGGGCCTAGCACTGAGAAGTACTGACGCTGTAGTTTGCTACAAATACCCTCATCACATCTGTACTTAATGAAAGTAAATGATGCTCAGCATCTCACAGGACTTGCCTTCATAGCCTGGTTTAAAAGAGGGGTTAAGTATGTTACAGGAGGGTTTTCTGCTGTATTTTTCATAAAGGTGATAATTTTTCATTCCCTTGCCTCAGAAACAAGTTAATTTGGGAAGAGTCATGAGTGTTAACAGACAAGGGTAAAACTGTACCTGGTCAAGCCTCCCCCTGTAAAGTCAAGGAAAGCATTGTTGGCATGTGAAGCTGGTCAATTCAAGGGGGAGCTTAAGTGCTCTCCACTCATCCGAAACTGTCTCAGGAAGTTTTATGAAACTCCAGAAAGTCAGTTGTAAGATTGTGGTGGGTGGGAAGACCCAAGAAACTGGGTGGAGTGGTGAGAAAATTTTAAGAAAAGCTGGCGATTAATCTTAGCTCCTGGGACTCAGGGACTTTCCAATGCTGGCAGGTCTCAGTATGTGTGTTGTTATTCAGGCTGCATGCCAAGAATATTTAATGCTGACTGCTGAGTGTGCTGGAGAAAAGTCATTGTGCAGGCACTGTCACTCAAAGGAAATACGCCACATCATAATCATTGGTTCAACAGTCATTTTTCAGACAATGAACACTGACATTTGGATACCAAATGGAACAAATAGCAAAAAGTGTGGGTGGGTGAGGAAACCTTTGACTTTTTGGTAGCTAAGACTATTAAATCTGTTAGTATGCATTGTCTGTACATGGGTCCCGAGATGCTGTTGCAGTTTTGATTATGACAGAGTTGTGTGAGGGTGTTAGGGCACACAGGGAAAAACATAGTTGAAATAACAATATCCCTGTATGGTGAAAAAAACCTCACAACTGTACAACATAAAGCAGTAAAACCAGAGAAAAATTAATAAAGAGTGGCAGAAAAGAGGAAAACTGAGTTTAGATGTAATGTAAAGATGTGGGTTGCTCTGAGGATTTCAACTGAACCTGGACTTCAGATCTTATTTTGTGTAATACGCCACCTGTCAGTTGTGATAGGCTGGGATGTGCCCTTCCCACTGCAATATGTCAGTGAGTGGTTATGGAATTGAGCCTATTTAGAGAGCTGGGCTGAGTCGGGAGACTGACTGAGCAAACGAAGAGTTGGAGGTCTCTTCCTGAGCTGAGCCAAGCAAAGATGGAAGCCAAGCTATGGAAAGGGAACATGGCCATGCTGGACTTTAAGGTCACACTGCTTATTGTTCCAAATATGTCCATTCTAGAAGCTTCCAAGGCACCTCAGCAGCACAAAGGGCCACCCACACTGTATGATGGGGTACCTCAAAGTGGCAATGTAGGTGCTCCCTGGTACCTTGCCTGCACCTGCCACACCCCGTCTGTCACCCTGCTGGTGTAGCTGAGGCAGCTCCAGGAGAGGGGAAGAAGCAGGAGACAGGCAGAAAGACAAACACACTGCAGCAAGTAGCAGCCTCTCAGTGGTTGCTGCAAGGCCAGTTGGCTGCCTTATCTTTGAGACTTCACTTGATAACCCCGGCGCCAGCGCCGGTCTCTTGCAGATTATCGGCAAGTCACTGCCTTAGATGTGCAGGACCCGATCACTGCCACACTTTGTCATGGTCCTTGAGGGAATACATGTAGTGCTCCAGGGCACTTTAAGAATTGCCTCAATTATTAATAACCATTATGATTTTTTTTCTCTCAGACTCTGAAGTCTTGCCGATCATCATGGATTATTTATACACTCTAGTGCAGACTGCACCAGCTCTGTATCATCAGCCCTCCAGCACCCACCTTTCTGGCTGGCATCCTTTTTCCCATGCAATAACCCCACTACACCACAAGTGTAGTGATCTGTCTGATCAAGAGATATATTCTCTGTTCTGCCCTTTGTAGATGCAGCCATAGTGTTGTGACTTCAGAAAGTTCAACTGTCCTTAGATTATGCAAGATGTGTTTGTGGTAAAGGACAGGTAAAGGAGACAAAGGATGCACAAGGCTCAGCTTTGTTGGTGGCTCAAGGTTGTGGCCCATGGAGGTTGCAGTGGCATTAATGGTATTTTTCATCTCATCCGGATGTTCAAGATATCCCTCTCTTCATCCAACTGGTGGTGAAGTGTTTCCCCCCCCGCTTTTCAATGATAACTTGATGCACATCCATCAGCATCATGGCTTCCGTCCCAAAGACTATGTGAGATAGTTTGTTCTGAAGGCAGCATCATCTCCAGCTTGGAGAATTACTGTTTCTGCTCTTGTGAAAGTGATCTTTTTTAATCCATCATTGAAATCCAGCCTGTATATAGTCTTTTCCCAGCCTTTCCCTCCTAAAGAGATCCCACTTCTGCCTGAAAAATACTGCCAAACTAGAACTGGTTGGGAATTTTTCAGATAGATACATAGGTGTGGTCATTACAGGTTGTGCACACTGCATGGCTGTGATAATGCAGGTCTTACCCTGTTTCTAACATTCACCACACAGAGCTGGCTCACAGCAGGTTCTGTGGGAGGCAGTCTCAAATGTGATTTGTCTGCAATATTAGTTATGTGGAGCTTTCATGGAGGTCTCACAGGGTACAGGATGCTCCTGAGGTTTAATCTGTTAATGGAGCAATGAAGGCCCCTTCACATCTTTGTCACTGTGGGCAGATGGTGCTGTGTGTCCTGGATGCCACCAGAGAACTATCTCTGCAGAAGCAGCTGAGGAAACTAGCCCTAGGAGGAAGAATTACATGGGAGAAGCTTAGGTTAAATAAAGGGGCAAGCTGCAGATAAAGAAGAGATTGGAACAAACTATCAGTGAGCAAAGCCTCCAAACTGAGATATAGATACTGAACTAAAAGGTAAAGGGAATAAGCAAAGAGGACAGGTTCACAGGTACTGAGAGCAGTAAGCATCTGTCTAACTACATTTGTTGTCCATTGGTTAGTAAAAAACCCCAAAACAACAACAACAACAAAAACAAATAAACAAAAAAAAACACAAAAAAAGAGAAGAAAGCTCTATCTACCCTTTTATTAATTACCTTTTTTTCTGCATCAATGTTAAGAATAAACTTATTCCCTATTTGACACCACAGAACTACACTACAGAGAAAACTTAGCTTAACAGCTCTCCTGTGCTGGCACTGCCCACCTCTGAATAGCTCACTCTGCAGTGCAGTGCTGGGCTGGGTAGAAAGCTCCTGGGCCAGAGACCTTGATGGGGGAAAAGATGTAAGTCTGCAAGGGGTTGAGGTCTTTGTGTCTTCAGAAGTTTGCTTAGCCCCAAGAGCAGCAGGTTAGAGCACAATGCTGGGGAAGTGGGACCCCTGCTTAAGGTAGTGGTCA
>NW_008678689.1:44010-59719 GCF_000695815.1 Acanthisitta chloris
TTTCTTTTCAGTATCACTAAAACTCTCAGAGCAGGTCCCCATAGGAACAGTGAGGTGTAGTCACCCCCAGGTACCCATTGCTCTGAGAGTTTAGGTTTACTCCTGGAGGGTTGGAGGCTTGTCTTCAAAGCCAAGGCCTGAAGCAGCTCATGTAACTTGGGGAGAAGAGCTCCAGAGAAAAGCTGAACACCAGGGAGTTGAATGTGGTAATAGGAGCATTTTTAATGTGAAAGTCTTTTTGTAGGTTTCACTATGTTTATACATGGCTGATTTGTAACATGTTTTCTTTGCTTGTGAGATACAGATAGATCCCAAACAGTCATAAAAGCAAATAAAATACTTTATAGAGAATGTGTGTGTATATTGCATTAAAAACCAAACTTACGGGCTTCATGGTATATAAAATACTTAGCTCAATGCTTGTATAATATTGGCATCTGTTGTCATCAGCGAGACAAGATTATAGACAGTGATGGGTAATGCTATTGACATCAAGAAGAAGCAGCAGGAGTTCATCTTATTTGTGTTACCAAATTCTAAGCACATGGTTAAAGCCAGAGGAGAGTATGTGCAACAAGGAAGAGCACAAGAGAAGAGTGATTTTCTGTAATATTTCTTACGTTGAGTTTCTATCTTTTGCTTTCCTACAGTTTGGTTTGTTTAGCCTTGATGCTGAAATTGGCTGTAATTTCCATGGACGGCAAATTTCATGTGTGGTACAAGCAGTAATATTTTCCCAAAAATATTCTTGTCAGGCTAGTGAATACAAGAATTCAGAGGTGCTAAGGGATAGTGTGTAGTGATAGTGTAAGTGGAATCAGTATTCAAAATTCAGTTAGAGAAATATGGCATCACCCTGCAGCCCTTATGAGAAAACCCCAGAACTTTCTGTTATTATGTACAGGCAGCCTAATGCTATCAGAAGAGATATCTCAAGCACATACAGAGGATAGGACTCAACCTGAGGTCTGGGTATCTTTTAAATAAACTTCTGTTTCTGGTTCATAATGTGTGACACTCCCCCCAACGATGCTTTCTGCTTTAAGTGCTTTGCTGCCGAGGAGTGAAGGAGGAGGGAGTAGCGTTGCTGAGGACAGGAGGTTAAGGAGTAACCTGATTGGGGAAGAAGCCAAACTAAACAAAGGTTTAGATCTATAGCTGAAAATAGTATAACTTACACTTTGCCTCTGCCAGTGGCTGACACACCACATTTTTTGTTCTTTAAAACCACAGTGAACCATTTCCAAAAAAGGAAGTGTAACCTCTGTTTTCTACACTTCTGTCCTTCCCCTGATCTAGGAAAAACCTTTCCTTGCTGTGTTTCTCATGACACTTTTGACTGGAGGGTTTATTCACAGCGTTTCTGCTGGGGGCTGTTTGTTTTATGTTGCATTTTGCAGCAGATAACAGACCTGCACGCTGCATAGATTAGAGTTGGCAAATTTTGCCGCTGATTTCTTTAGGCAGAGATAAAATGCTTTAGTCTTCCCCTCATGTCTATACTTAAAGCAAAATTTTAAAATGCCTGTTAATGGGAGTGCTGAGTGATCTCTCCATTTCCTTTGGTTCTCGGCTGGCCATGTGTGCATGCTAATGAGACTCACTAATATTAAAGTGGAATTTGGAGCAGAGCAGAGGATAGCCTAATAAATCTGCTGTTAGTTCAGGCTCCGGTGATGTGGCTGCACTCAGGGGCAGGAAGGGCAGAAGTTGGGCGTTGGGCCCGAGGGACAGAAAAGGAAGTCAGCTGTGGGCAGGCATAGAGGCAGAATCTCAGTTGCCGAGGGCTGGAGGCAAAAAGCAGCTTCTTAAGGAGTGTTGAGGGCAGGAGGGTATGCAAAATACAGGCTGTGGAAATTTCATTTCAGTTGGCTGTACTGCAATGAGACCATGAGTGATTTTGGAGTGAAAGGTTCTTTATACCTAAGAGTAGAAACTGAGAATATATATTTAAAAAAATTTATAAAAGGTTAATGCCTTCATTTGGAAGCCTATTCCAGGAAGACAAAGCAATCCATTTTTCTTCTTCTAGTACAGCCAAGATTTTATGCTGACCAAGCTCTGACTTCAAAGCTGACCCTTCTCTGAGCAGAGTGCTGGGCCTGCTGACCTTGAGAGGTCCCCCCCTAATTCTGTGATTCTGAACACTGAAGGTGAAATCTCTGCTCCATTCACCCCCAATGTCAGCAAAGCTGGAATCTTGCCCTGAAAGAGTGCTGATTGTACTAAGTCATGGTCAACAGAGGAAAAGCAATTTAGACGTGAAAGGTTCTATATGTTCCAGGTATGAATTTGTTGTATGTCAGCTACAGTAGCTTGTTTGCCATGTTAGAGCAATTGACCTCTGTGAAAGAGAGAGATGATGATATACCCACTTTCTACTGATCAGAAGTCCTTACCAAACAGCATTTATTTAGAAACTGATTGGTACCTTACCAGCAGAGCCAAGGATTTGAGTCATCATGGTGACATGGTGGCCTCATCACTTGCTTGTATTTCTTCCTACCATGTGCAAGTGTAAAGAATGCTTTAAAGCGGTAGATTATTGCTGATTTCACATGCCTCCAGGACAGGCAAGCAAGCAGGCTGGAGCTAGCTATGTCTGTTTAGCACATAAAGAGGAAGGCTTGGTTTCAAGACCTGTAAGTCTGGTGCTGTCGTTGAGCATCAAGTCCATACAAGTGTGAGAGAAAAAGGCTGCTGGAAGAGAGCAGTCATTCTCCAGAAGTGCCACTGGCTTTGACTGGAAAACCCTATTAAAGGCAGAACATACAAATCTGTAGATGAAAAAAGCTATGGAGCAGCTCTAACCCTATGATGAATTAGACACTTGGCGGATGCCAGAATCTCTGCAAAGTTACTTGCAAATGCTAAGTTTTACTATTGCTCTCTCACTAAGTGGCTGGGCTTTTTTTTTACTGTGCCTTCTCTAAGATGATCATGACTTGTAGCTATCCAGAAAAGTTTGTTTCCCCAAAGTTATTTAATTCCAATTATTTCTCTCCAATCACATTTAGAAGAGGCTTTGTAGAGGGAAGACAGAAACTTTGGAAAACAGATCTTAACAGCTGTACCTCATCACTTTGTGAAAGATTAGGAAGGGATGAAACCTCAGGCTTTTGACTGAAGTTGGCCAAAGTAAATACAAAGTGGAATCTTCAGGGGTTATGATGAAACTAAAAGTAGCAAACAAGTAAAGCCATCAAATGTATTCAAGTCACAGGTTGCATGGGATATTTGCCTTTCCTAAGCCTGATTAGGTTAAGCCAGACCATCATCTTTTTTGTGCAAATAAGGTCCTTTATTTCATCAGTAGTCTGGACATCAGTGGGATTATTTATATAAGAAATAGTTCTTTAATGTGAGTGAAAGTATTGCAATCTAGTCCTATGCTTGGATGTTATATCCCTCTTTATTTTTCTTGTCCATTTAGACTTAGATCTCCCTGGAAAAGAATGACCTCCTCATATGTACAGAGTACCATTGGTTGTGATTCCCTGACAATCGTATACTAAAGAGTTTAAATGTAAAAATGAAATATTTTGACCTTTATAAGAATATTCATTTTTATATAATTTCCTATGAAATTAGACAAAGTATCTACATTCCCATGAAATATTTTATTAGTGCCTTAGTTATTATTTTCCATTTGGCCAGCTCTACTCTAAAAAGACTTGGTGAATGCAAAGTCACTGGCAATAAGCAGAACTGTGGGTGTGATGTTTCTTGCTGGCTTTTCTATCTTAGGTCAAAGGTTATTCTATGTTATATCCATTGCAGTTGCTACACACTGTTCGCTTTAAGGACGAGTGAATTTGAATAATATAGGAAAAGATGGCATGTGTATGGATCCTTGTTAAAAGGCAAGAAAGTAAGTGGCATAGGCCTGTGTCAAGTTCATTTTGAAAAAGAGTGGAAGACATTTGCGGGGAAAGGTTATGCTATGGAAAATATGTCTCCATCTGAGATCACAGTGCCCAGGGTTTTGAGGGAAATTCTATACTTCAAATTTCATTCAGTACTAAAGCACACGTAGTAGGACTAACTTCTTCTGAGTGTCTTGACTAGACCTGGAGCTCCAAGGTGCCACAGCCTTCAGCTAGCCTGGGTACCACAGTTCTCAGCTGTGGCTCACAGGCACTGCTGTGAAACAGCTAGAGGAAAGGTAGACCACCTTCTGTGCTTCTGTAATTATCCTTTGCAAAGGCAAGAAGGGTAGGCCCAGTGCAACCACCTGTGTTTGAGCACTGCATGGGTTAGAGCACCATTAGATTTCTCCAGTGAGTCTTGACTTGGAACAGCCTGGGGACCTTTTCTTTCTGCAACATCCAAACACAGAGGGGCTAGCAAGACAGCCTAGGTGTAGCTAACTTTGGGAAATGTATGTAAAGTTTTCCATTTTCGCTGTTCTAAGACTGCTAAGAGCATGAAATGTCAGACCAGAGCGAAAGTTTTCCTGTTGACAGGGAGCAGGACAACATTCCTTTTCTCTTTTGTTTTTCTTCAGTAAAGCTGTAGTCAATAATAAATAACTGGGGTTTGAATATGTCTTTGTGTTGTTTTACTTTACAGTGCAGTTCTTTGTTTCTCAACAAAATTTCCTGAAATATTTATTTACTGCCACTTTTAAGATTGCACCTACATTCCTCCTAAAGAAGTGATGAATGCATATGCTGGGAACCTTGAATTTCTTCAAAGAATTGTAGAATCATTTGGGTTGTACCATCTAGTTCGACCTCTTGCAATGATCAGAGGCATCTTCAGATAGGTCAGGTTGCCCAGAGTCCTGTCCAACCTGACCCTGAATGTTTCCAAGGATGGGGCATCTGCAGCTTCTCTGAGCAGCCTGTTCCAGTGTTTCACCACCACATAGTGAAAAATTTCTTACTTATATCTCATCTAAATCTACCCCCTTTTCATTTAAAGCCGTTGCCCCTTGTCCTAGCATAACAGATTTGTCCCCATCTTTCTTATAGGTCCCTGTTAAGTATTGAAAGACCACAAAAAGGTCTTCCCAGAACCTTCTCTTGTCCAGGATGAACAAGCCCAACCCTCAGTGTTTCCTTATAGGAGAGGTGCTCCATCTATCTGATGATTTTTGTGGTCCTCCCCTGGACCCACTCCAACCGGTCCATGTCCTTCCTGTTCTGAGGGCCCCAGAGCTGGACACAGTACTCCAGTCTCGCCAGTGCGGAGCAGAGGGACAGAATCACCTCCCTTGACCTGCTGGCCATGTTGCTTTTGATGCAGCCCAGGATACAGTTGGTTTTCTGGAATGTGAGCACACATTGCCGGATCATGTTGAGCTTCCCATCCACCAACACCCCCAAGTCCTTCTTCCCAGGAATGCTCTTAATCTATTCTCCACCCAGCCTGATTTTTGCTTGGGATTACCGTGACCCAGGTGCAAGACCTTGCACTTGGTCTTGTTGAACCTCATGAGCTTCTTGTGTCATTTAATTGCCCTGCTTACAGCTATTCTCATTCTTCTTGTACTCGTGCATTCCCTGTGTTCAGCATATGTACTTGAGTTGTGATCACCTCACTACACACTGGCTATTATGAAGCTGCTTTTGACTGAATTTCCAAGAAATGCCATCAGACATGTTTCATTTTTACAAGTACACAGGGAAAAGGAAAATAAAATGTGCTCTTTTTACTATTCAAATTTGATCACACTGCTTGGAAACAATACATGTCAGCTCCAGGCTTGAAGTGCTAAATAACCTTTTTTTCATAAACACACAGCTATTTTGTCCAAACAAGCTGTTTCATCAAAATGTTGAAAAATGTACTGTACCACTGGGAGAGTTCTGCCATAGACAGTTTTATTACTCTCTCTTCTCTTATTTGTGCTTTAGGAAAAAAAATTTAACAATATAATCACTATTGTTTTTATTACTGAAATATTTGCTCTGGAGCCTGGAGAAGATAAATAGATAAATATACATTATGTAAATGATATCTTTAAAGAAATCAGTCTTACAAACAGTACTACATTAACCCTTCTGCAGCACCTAGCACCTCATTCCTCTTTGGCTGTTGACAAACAAGGCCAATTAACATCAGCAAGATAATTAAGTACAGCTCCGGGTAGTATTTGCATCCGGTATATTGCTGTTTGAAAGCTGTCTCTTCTCCTTAACTCCTTGCAGCTTGATGGTGCTAATTTTAACACCTACAAAGTATGGAGTTTGGGTTTGGCTGAAAAGAGAGCAAGACTGACTGCTTTTTCTTCTTATTATTATAACGTTAGATGAATAATTTCTTCACTATTAATGAAGTCAACCTTCTGCTAGAATTTCCCCCCCCTCCCCGATCATTTGCACTATTTGGGATGCTTTTTTAAATGTCTTATATTCCATATGGCAAACTATTATTTTTCAGTGTCATACTTAGAGTGAGAACACTTTGTGGATGGACTTAGCTGGTAGTCCAAAACCAGGGTAATCATGTTTGTTGCCAAGAAAAGAAGAATATTATTCCTGGAGGCACAACAGGCATTTTATTAAATGATTGTAACAGCTGGAAACAAATTATTGCCTTTGTTATAAACTGCCATTCAGGAGTCTAATGCATTTATATCAATGGGAAACAATTTTTTAAGAAGATTACAGCTCACCTATTCTTGTCATTTTTACTGGGGTATGCTAGATTCATATAATTATTCATGATAGTGTTACTTGTCTTGGTTTTGATGAGGCTGGTCTTACCTACAAGTCAATAGTTGATCCTACTGTTACTTCCCTTCTGTCTGATACTCCAACTAATTTTGGAGTGAGGAAGAACATATGCAGCAGGTGGGCTGTGTTTCTAATAATTAGTTTTCTTAAACATGTTATAAAGATCCTTGCCAAGAAAATATCACTGTAGCATTTTGAGCCCAGCTGGCACTGTATTGGAGCCTGGAGAGGGGAGGAGAGAACAGCAAACTCAGCTATGTTCATCTGTGGAGTCTCTCAGCCAAACTCACCTGTAGGTGGATTTGGCTCTCTCTGTGCTCTAGAAAATTATTTCACCCAGATTTTGTGGAAAGAAACAGAGGCAGTTTTTGTGGGCCATTTGCATGGTGAAAATGCACACTTATTTTTCCCTCTCAAAGAAATTCTTACCAAATATAGTTTCAGTTGAGCAAGAAGCTCTTGAGATTGAGAGGAACTGCACAGCTCAGTTCTCTGTCTCAATTGCTAGGGTATATGGGCACCCAGAGCAAGAACATGCTGATGGACAGCAAAGTCTGAACAAAGGCTCTCCAAGCCTTCCTTTCCTAGCTTTCCAAGCCAGAAATAAGATAAGAGATGGCTAAGAGCAATAGCAGCAGGGGTGCAGTATGGGTCTGTGTTTTGGCAGTAAGTCGTATTTCACGGTCTCTAGATCAAAAATGACTCAGCCACATAATGCAGAGTGCTGACATGGTATGAACTCACACTAGCATTTCAAATCTCTTCCAAAATGTTGAGAGATTAGGAGTTTGACCACTTGCCTTACTATCAGATCAAGTCGTTGTCTGTCTTCCTGCAGCAAGCATAAACTCCATATGCCTTGGCTAATCAAATGGAAACATGATCTTGGGCCTGTTCCTGATCTGAGTTAAATTTGTATTGCTGAATTACATTTGTCAGGCAGTGCACTGACTGTGCAGTACCAATGTGAGTGCTCCCCTCCCTCCCACAGAAAAATGAGAATGCAGCAAGGCTGGAGTGGTTTTCCTTAGCACTTTTCCAAAGATTGCTGAACTGTTTTGGCTGGACCACTCAAATAAATTCAGTTTTATGAAACATGGAAAAGTTCAGTAAGTTTACATGCATTTGAAAAGTGCCAGATAATCCTGTCAGCCCTGGGTCTTTTATAGCAAGTCAGTCCCAGAATATATATTGGCCCTCAGGTAAACATGATTAGCAGATGGGTGGTATGGCGCTCAGCTTATTTAAAAAACTTACATGCCAAGTAAACTCTGTCATACAAGTGAGCTTCTTTTCTCCAAATTAAATATGACTTTTCAGTAGGAAAAAAATAATCTGTTTTATAAGGCTTTTAGACTCTTCTTTGTCTTTGTTGAAGAAATCAGTTCAAGGATCTCTTCTGCCGCTTTGTGACATTGCCTTGATAGAAGCTCAGTGTAGAAAATGCTAATGCCCCCAGTAAAAGTTTTGCTTTTATATCTGATGTGCTATGTGTGTAAAATAATTTATGTAGCATCATGCTATAGTCTGCTGACAGCCTCTAAAAAAAAATGAATGGATGTTGCCCTTTTCCTACCCAGTAGGGTAATGCTGAAAATGTTGCCAGGATGCAGCCACCTACCTCAAATTATTGCTAGAGGCACTTTACCAGCAAGGCCCATTTGTGCAGTAAAAGCTTTGTGATTAATTTAATACACATGAAGCACTGACTTCCCTAGGGAAAGCAGAAATAGGATCAGAGAAGATAACCAGAGTCTGAAGGCTTCAGGAGGACAAACAGGTGTTGTCTGTGCCGCATTGCCTCCCACTTTGCATCTTAGTCTGGAGGATACATTATTTTCTTCTTTGACATACAGAACTTTTGCTTCAGGAAGATTTTTTTTTTTTAGTGAAGTTTGAGTCCTGATGCATAAGCTAAAATCCATCTGTATGCTTTTTTCTTTTTTTCAAGTGTTACTGTTGCAACTGACTCTCTGCAGTCTACGGATATGAAAAGGTTGAACAAGAAAGTAAAAATCTCAAAATACTCTTTGGGAAAAGGAACATACAGTCAATCACCTCAAGGTCATATAAAGTACAATGGGCTTATGCACTGTGCAGATTGAACCGATCTCTTTCATTAATCAGAACTCATACTGCGTTTGCAAAAGGTAAATTGACATTAGCAGAGCTGTATTACTTAGGAATCTGATATTAACCTCTCTGTTAAGTTATATTGAGTTTAAAAGTCAGAAAATACCATTTGCTTGTTCAGTAGCAATGGTGTTTCTTGTTAGCAGAACAAATCTTTTGGCATTTTATGTAGGAACGATTTTTTATTTTCAGCAATTAAATAAATAGCAAGTTATTGTGACTGTGGTTTGGTAGAGGCTAATGCCAGATTCTGAAATGGTGCCACACTCTGAAGAAGTTCTTGTGCACATTAGTGGGGGGAACCATGCAGAAAATGTCAAATATTATCACAATATTTTTTTAAAAAGGTGTATTTTTCTCAGGGCAGAGGTGAGGAGGAGTGGGAAAAGAGAGGGTTCAGGATAGGTAGGGTGTGTTGGGGAGAGGAATGCACTAAGTGCTGCCTAAAATGGAAAACTGAAGACAAGAAAAAGAGTTATATTGGTATGTATTCAAAGGAAATAGGATGGATTAAATTTTTCTCTAGTAAGATAAGCTCAAAAATGTTGATGTGATCTAACATGATCTAACAATTACATGTTGTGGCTGCTGTTTATCCTGCAAATCACAGAATCATTTATGTTGGAAAAGATCTTTAAGATCATTAAGTCCAGCCGCTAGCCAAGCACTGCCAAGTTCACCACTAAACCATGTCTCCAAGCACCACATCTACATCACTTTTCAATACCTTTAGGGATGGTGACTCAACCACTTCCCTGGGCAGCCTGTTCCAGTGCTTGACAACCCTTTCAGTGAAGAAATATTTGCTATATCTCCCCTCCCATCACTTTTTCCTTCCTTAGATCATATACCAACTTGCTGCCAGGTCTGGCTGGGGTCAGTGGTGACTGACGAACTGGGTGTATTGCTCTACAAAGATCAGCAGAAGTCCTTAATAATGAAGCAGAGGACCTGGACGAGGGCACTCAGTGCTGCCTGTGCTGCAAAGCTGGTACTACCAATCCTCTAACCAGGCATGTGTATTTACCAGTTTTCCTGCAAATATGCAAATTGCAGTTCATGGGGAGAGCTTTGTGTTTTGTTAGCTCAATGCCTAGTATAATGTGGCTTTGATCTATGAAGCGTTCATAAATATTGCTACAACCCACATGGCTGGTCCACTCTTTCTGCCTTTCTGACGCCAAGTATTATCTGTCCTCTGGGGAAATCTGGTGAAATCAGTGGATGTACAAAGGTATTGCTCCATTTAGCAAAGACAGCAAAAGTATCTTTTCTACACTTCATTCTTAATTGACAACATCTTCCACAGCAGGAGTGTCTGGTTTATGTCCAGTGTGATCACTCCTCCCCTTCATTCTATAATCTGATTAAATGGATTGTTTCAGTGAAACTGAGCAGCTCTCTATAACTACCATCCTTCTCCTAGGAACTCCTTCCCTCAGTGTTTAAGGGACATTCAGGCAGACATGCTAGAGTGAAGTGAGCTTGAGAAAGGTCCCAGCTGAAAGGACACAATTCATGTTCTCCAGGTGGATCTTAGGAGGGACTGCAAAAGTGGTGGCTAAGAGAAAGAGCATGAACTGGTCTTTGCTTACAGCAGCTAAGTCCCTCACCCAGTTCTTGGGCAACTTTTAGGTAAGGAACTGTCTGCTCCAGAGTTTCCATATGCATGTGCTAAGTTGGGTTTTCTAACCAAGGCTGATGACCTGGTGGATGTTCAGAAAAGCTACAGCGCACATGTGGAAGGGTTTTGTCATGGCATGGGAAAGGGCTGTGGCACTGTCCTTCTCCATGTTCTCAGTGGAAGTAAGGGACCTGCCCAGGATTGAACAGCTTGGTACTACCATCCCACAGGGATAGCTGCTTTGGCACTGTAATTGGCCTCAGAAATTAGGTTGTTGTGAGAATCTTCTAGCTTGAGAGTTGGTCCAAAATGAGTAGGATAGCAATGTTCCGTCTGCAGAGCACTGTAAAAATGGAGCTGCACACAGCCATGCTCTGACACACATTGTTGTCTACTTAGTCAAGGAGTTCCACAACAAAAGAAGGACTTGCTCCCCATCTAATTGTGTTAATTTTGATTGCTTCCATTCCCTATTTTCAACTGTCTGTCTTGTCATGATCCTCCAGTTTTTAATTTTCGTGAATAAACTCACTCTTTCAAATGGGGATAGCTTGTCTGCTCTGGGATAACTTTTCTGAGCAGCTTAGCTGCTCACCCAGCTGTTTTTTAGCAAGTTTTGTAGCTAAAATTTTTTAACTACTTACCTGGTACTTTTGGGTTCTCCTCTTCATAGATTGTATCAGCCAGAGAAAGCAATGCTTGCTTTTTCTAACTGTAGGAGTTGTGTTGCCCTGACAGAACCCAATTTGACTGAAAGTGCTAATAATATCATGCTTTTCCTGCTACTAGTCTGCATTTTTCCAGCACTGCAGACAATTTCACTGAAAGCTTAACCAACATGCCCTCCTCTGTTTGCTGTGTCAGGTCAGGGTGCCACCAATAATTCAAATGTAGCTTTGGCATTTTTCCGGCATTAGCTGCTTTTTTGCTTCAGGATTCAGCCTATGCACCTCTGCACTGTTGACCTCTGAAGATATTGATTTCTGTAGCTGGAATAAATTCAAGTTGCTGAAGGAAAAATCTGCTTTTCCCTGATAGCAAAAAATTTTGGTCCTTCTGTAAGTTGTATTTTTAATTTTGGGGTTTACTGCAGGAAAGTGTTGTAAACAGTGTTTATCAGTGGCATCAATTTGCTATCCAGCTACTTAGTAGAAAGTGACTCCCAAAGCTTCTGTTTACAGATGATCAACTTAAGCACAGATCTGTTCATCCAGTGGTAGAGTTCAATTGAGGTTTTTACAGAACGCCCTGATTTTCATCCTTCTCCACATCAGAGAGATGCATTCCTCACATCTGGGGGGATAATCAGGGTCATCTGTAAAAGCTTGTGCAAAAGAGCAGTTCATTCACCCTCCCACCCACCCTACTTTAAAAGTAAGAGGACATATTTCTCCAGACAGTACTGACTATGAAGAAATGTGCCTCTTTCTTTGGGAACACAGGGGCTCTTAGTTGCCAAGCTTCAGTTGCTCTTATGTTCTAACCTTTTCTTTTCTTACTTATTTTTAATGGTATCTAGCCAGTGACTGCTGTTCCTTATGCTTGGAAAATATAATTAAAGACAACTGTACATCATAGATGGTATAGAATCACTTCCATCATTCTTAGCATATTATGGATTGTTGATGAATTCTCAGCAGTTGATTTGGCTCAGGAGGAGCAAAGTGTGTCTGATTTCACTGGTCTTGTCATTTGCACCAAGTCTGCTTCACAGTGTTCTGCTAAAAGGGGTCTTGAATTGAGAGCAAAATTTGTTTACTGCCACTACTGCCTCCTGTCATGGCCTAAGGAGATCTAGCATTGATATATTTGTTAATCGTGTTTGGACGGGCTGGATTTGTGGCATTTTATACACTTAGGCCACCATATAATGGGAGGAAAAAATTATACTCTGTGGCTATATCTTTTCCTCTGGGGCAATTTTGTTTTTCTTGGTTGTCTGGGTTTTGTGGGTTTTTTAAGAGTTTTCAATTATGTGGTTCTGTGGGGCAGCTTCAGTGGCTGAGGTCTGAAAAGTCTGAGAAAAATGGGCAGCTGCTGATCTTGCAGTTATATGTTTGTCTGTGTACCTGGAGGATGAAGGGCAGTATTATTTTTTGAAATATTCCCATCAGCTGAAGCACAAAGTTTACTTTTATGAGAACTGCAAAAATGGAATCTAAATGTGTATTTTAGTCTTTAAAAAAAATACTTATGGCTGCCAAACAAAGCTATAGATTTTATTTTGTCTAAATCAAATGAAAGGTTCAATCTTCCCAACATGAGACATTATGCTTTTTAATTCTCTTCTGAGACTTGAAGGCGCATACAACTAGTTTAATTCCTCCCTCAGGAGCTTGTTAGCCATCAGTTTAATAGATTGATACAAACTGCTGTTTCCTGACCCTGATCTTTGCTAGTTTTCTTTTTTAATTAACTAAATATTTTCCCTTGTTTTTTCCCTCTTTCATTTATTTTTTCATACTCTACCCATCTTTCTACCCATAGAAATGACTCTTTTTGTTTGACCAAGAAATTATCTTAGTTTTGGATATAAAGGCCAATTATTGTTGCAAATGTTATCCAAAGTGTGTGTGTGTGGAGTGAGGACAGTCTTTTACTTCCTATTAACTACCTCATGTCTTATTTGTGGACTTGCACACAGTTTTTTTCATATACTTTATCACCAGGTGCGTCTTGCAGGTTCAGATGGTGAGACTGTGTCTCTTGTAGTTGTGCCAGCTTCCCTGCTAAATGTTTGGCAGAGAAAGGTGTAAAACCCTATTCATGAACAGTGAAAATCAAGACCTAAAAGCAAAATCCCCTAGTGACCAGATTTTACATTTCTTCCCCATCCCACTGCTTTTATCTTATCGTGAAGCCTGAGTTCCTAAGCAAAACTAATTTTAATGGAAGTAGAATTTCATTGCAGAGAAAATGGTATGTTTTTAAGTTTTCTTGCCTTATGAGGGGCTTGATTAATAAGATTGCTACTCTAGTTTGATATTGTCAAGCACTGAATGTGTAAATTGGAAATTTAAAAAAATGTCAGGCTTTAGTCTTCACACAGCCACCTCAGGTCTATGTGCCTGCCCGGGCTGATGCAGCTCTGTCCTCCCAGGTCTTTGGCTTATTGCTGTAGAGACAGAACCTTGTCTTCTAAAAGCTGATTTTTTTTCTATTTTTTTCCTATTTTTTCCTTTATTTCTTCTTTTCTTTTTTTGAGTTAACAGAATATTTACAGACCTCTACAGAGACACATCAAATTTACACTTTTCTTCCCATGAATCTTTGCTCAATCTCTCCAGCAACTGCTGCTCTTTTCCTTGCTCTTAATTCACATCCAAATGTCTGACTTCCTGGTCTCATTCCTTTCCTTGTTGTCAATACAGGCTTACTTTTGGAATCTCAACTTACAAAAAATCAACATGCAGGCATCAAACATCCTTCCATCCACAGTGAAAATCATGTTGCTTTTCAAAAATCATAGAATCAACCAGGTTGGAAAAGACCTCCAAGATCATCAAGTCCAACTCTACTGTCATTACTAGACCATGGCACTAAGTGCCACATCCAGTCTCATCTTCAAAACCTCCAGGGATGGTGAATTCACCACCTTTCCAGGCAGCACATTCCAATGTCTAATTACTCTTTCCGTAAAAAATCTCTTCCTAATATCTAACCTAAACCTCCCCTGGCAGAGCTTGAGTCTGTGCCCTCTTGTCCTACTGCTAGATGCCTGGAAGAAGAGACCAACCCCCACCTGACTACAACCTTCTTTCAGGGAGTTGTAGAGGGTGATAAGGTCTCCCCTGAGCCTCCTCTTCTCCAGGCTGAACAACCCCAGCTCCCTCAGCCTCTCCTCATAGCACTTGTGCTCGAGTCCCTTCACCAGCCTCATTGCTCTTCTCTGGACACACTCCAGCACTTCAATATCCTTCCTGAACTGAAGGGCCCAGAACTGTATACAGTATTCAAGGTGTGGCCTCACCAGCGAAGAGTACAGGGGCAGAATCACCTCCCTGGTCCTGTGAAAAGGTGAGGACTACATATAAGGTGTACCTTTCAAAATTCAGCAAACCAGGGCATTAAAATAAATCGCAACACCCTGAGTTTTAAGAAATTATTTTCTACTGAACTGATTTGGAATCTGGAGAGAATAACTTTGCTTCTGTGTCCCACAGGGTTTTGCAGGCAGAGCTCTTTGAGCAATGTGCCACACTTCTTGGTGAGTTCATCAGAGCGGTGGACACCCTTGACACCACAGACACAGGAGAATTCTGTGTGCTGTACATGCTGAGGTATTTGCAGGATGGGGTTCAGCTCAGTGAATCTTCTAATGCTTTTATTTTCACTGTGAACTTTGCTTCTGCGATTTTGTCGTAAGGTGGGTCAGTTTCAGCAAGGAGAGTGGCAGTGATAAGTCATTGACATCAGTGCTGTTTGGCCCTGGGGGAGGCTGAGACTGATTCCTGCAATTTACAGTTCTTCGTAAGTCACTAGCACTGCTTCAAACCTCAGATTCCGATTGTTTGATAGGTGGTTTTGTACTGGAGTTTCTAATTTGTTTTGCTTAATTTGGTTTTAAAGTAAGCCATTTTCTGGTATGTGGAAATAAAATAAAATGTGTATTCAACATTTTTGGCCAAAATCATCCTGGATTGTTTTGGATTGCTCCTGACTACACAACCCCCCCCCCCCCAAAAAAAACCAAACAACTAAACAAGGACATGCTTGTAACAAAATAAAAGAAAATAAAAAGTTGGTAGGTGACCTGTGTGTCAATACAAATGAACACTTGTAGAGGTAGTGCTTTTATAAAATCCAACCTTTTTTAATAAAATAAAATAAAATCTAACCACCTAATAAAATCAAAGCATAAAAAATATTTTGCATCTGTTGAATGAGTAACATTCTCTAGTTTTTGTGAACTACCTATTCTATACCTGGTTGTATGATATAGGCCACTTAAATGAATTGGGAATATACTATAACCTCTACAAGTTTAGATGAAGCCTGGTAAGAAACAGTATTGCCAAAATGTAACAAAAATATGTTTAGACCGGTTGCCTTACACTGGCTATCCTAGGATACAAGACTTAGATTCCTGATATCTTAAAGGTTTATTTACTCTTGGGTTCTCCACATAATGTACTAGAAAAAGGGGACTATAAATCATACCTTGCAAAATTTTGATGCCTCAGGCTTGGCAAGTTTGTCTTACTAAGAAGCAGCTGTTTCATACTAAAGTAAATAGTAAAAATCAGGTTTTTGAAAATAAAGGGAGGGA
>NW_008678689.1:59738-76573 GCF_000695815.1 Acanthisitta chloris
GTGGAGATTGTTCCAGTACATGTAGCTCTGAAGGGGCAGCTGATTCCCTGGTGTGTGAAGATAAGAATTGCCTGTTTTTTATAACAGACTGCATATGATCAATAATGAATCAAACCTCTCTGACAAGGAGAAACAGAGGCTCCCATCCTTTTGGGAGTCTGTAGTATATGTGTCGTGCACCATACACATTGTCATTGGCTTGCACAATTTCAGGGCAGCAGGGTGCACTAACTTGTATTTATTTGATTTGGAGCTAAGCATGCTTCAGCAGCTCACAGGGAAATAAGCAGTGGGTCCAGATGTAATACAGGTCTTGTACCTGCCAACTCTGCTCTCCTCAGAGCGTGGCCCCAGATTTCATGTGGCCATCTCTTTCAGTGGAAACAAACCTTCTTTGAATCTGGTGTTTTCTTCCTGCAGTTGTTTACTTCCAAAAATACTGCTTAGAGGACATGTAAACTGGAAGGAATTGCATTAGCAAAATGGGAAATCTGTATAGTTAGCAGTGCTGTGGTTGACTGGTTTGTCTTCTTGACTTACAGCATGGTGATATTCAAACTGTCAGCCACATCTAAGTTATATTTAAATGGAAGTGACTCCAAACTGGCATGTAAAATTCAATTTAAACATCATGTCATCTCCCGTATTTGCATTCTGAGGATTGTGACTAAAATTGCTGTTAATGCTATATATTAATACAGAATAATGAAATTTCTGGGGTCAGTTTCCCAGTGGAAGATAAACAAAAAAAATACAGATGTAATGAAGCCTCGTTTTAAAATGCAAAGCAGATGCTGTATTCAGCGGAAAATGAAGTTAATCAATAAACTAATTTGACGTTTTAAATTCTGAGTAGAGGCTATGCATTGGGCAGATTTAATGCAGTTTGAAAGACATGTTAAATTATTAATGATATAACCAAGCTGAATATCTCTATCTATTCATTCATACTGAAAGGGGGAGGTTGTACTCAGAAATATATAACAATAGTTATAACAAGTGGCTTATTTTCTTCCTTTACAGTCTGTAGGAAGAATAACTTCATTCATTTATGTCAGTTTTATTTGCGTACAGAAACACGTTTGAAGGAATGCAAACAGGAGAAACACGTCAGTCGGTGCTGTGGCTGCAGATTTGTGTTGGTCATAGTGCCCATATGTAATACAAGGCAAGCACAGGATCTGTGAAGGCTCTGTCTGCTGCATGTCCTACATTTGGTGGTTGGGGTGTTTTTAATAATGAAACACAAATGTTGGAGACCATGGCCACAGAGTGATGGACCTTCATGTAGACATTGTGCAAAATATGAGCGTAGAAAACCCAATTCTGTGGTAGTGGTGGAGAGTTCCTAAGGTAAGGGAATTGTGGTTCCTTGAGGTATAAGGCTTCATATAACGAGCCATCTCCTAAGTAGAGAAGAGCATGGTTAAAACTGCCTTACTACTACGTTTTGCAGGCTTGTGACTAGGGCAAACAGCTCTCTCAGTTCACCAGAGTGTCCACAGAAGTCTATAAAACATTTTGGTAGCACAAACATTGCCAGAATTATTAAAGTATTCTTCTTACACCAACATAGGAGTCAGGAGCAACTACTAAGCTTTTTATACCTTTTGCACTTCATGGCAAAGCAGCATGAAAGATGCACCAGATGTTCACTGCATTGCAGCAATAAAACTTGGAGTTTGCAGATGAGTGAGATGGGTTGATGTGTTTCTGGCTGGCTGAGGATCCATACCTTACAGTGAATTAGAATTCCTAAACCGAAGAGAAAATGTGGTCCTATTTTCTTTCTTGCGATTTTTTTTCTTTGTTCTGTTCTTCTGACCAATCAGCATTATCTACCTGAGTAGTCTTTTAACTGGAAATTAATTCTGTGTATTTATTATTCTGAAGATAATTAATCTTTCTGGTTGATCCCCTTACTCACTTCTTTTTTATTGCAGCATTGGGATTGTCATCCAGCTGTTGTCCTCCACTTGAGTCTGAAGGCCTCAGGCTCTCCTTTTCCCATCTTGCATGTGTGTGTTTTGTTCTTTATAAACTATTCACAGAATTAGCTCTTCTGACTGCTATGATATTTTGGAGTCAAATATATTGGAAATATACCCACATAGATGGTAGAAAAAAAATATGTGAATAAGCATAAAACTCTGCTAAGGGGCAAGAGAGAAGGTTCAATGGAGAAGTGATCCTGATGGCCCAGTTTACACAGGCTAAAGCACCAAAGCTTTGCTGTCAGGTGTAAATACAATTGCAATTTCTTCCACCAACACTTACTTTTATATAATCCTCTATTTTTCTGACCTTCAGTCTATATGAAGAGGATCTTTCAAATTTACAGACCTCAAGAAAATGTAAATCCAGTTTTACCAAGCTTCTCAACTTCTTACACCATCATATGGGAAGCTGCACTTGTCATAATGTTCCAGGACCCTGTAAAGCTAAAGTCATTGTATTTCATCACAGCACCATGAAGGCAGATCAGTCTTGTTGGCTTTTGTGAGGTAAAAACTGTAAAAAAGCTCTGCTTTGGCTCTTACAGGGTTTTTAGCCTGTCAGTCACCATATTACTTTCTTTCCATGCATAAAATAGTTTATGTCTCTTTAGGTGCAGAGGTCATTTTGCACGCTGGGTGTAGCTCCTAAAATGAGCCAGAGAGGAGGGGATATGAGCATGGGGGAACAGCTTCAGGAACTGTAAGGGAACCACTCCCAGCTAGTTAAAAAATTATTTCCATGTGAGCTAATACAATTCCTAAATCTCTTAGTGGAAACAGAGTTCAGTATTATCTAGCTACATCTGGAAAGGCTCTTAGACTAAAATTTTTATAACATGGTTATTCTAGAAGCAAAGTGGAAGCTCTGTTTAACTTTCAGTCTAGTTCCCTGAATGCCCTTTTGGCTCTTAGGGTATTTTCCCAGCTCTACTAGCATCTGAATTATAAGAACAAACCCAAGATTTAGATACAGTTGTACACTCGTTGTTTTTAATGAGTTTTTCTGAATAACCATAGCAAATATACTTCTCACATGGACAGTTTGTGTTTACATGTGTGCATTAAGTGCATGTGCTGTGCTAAATGTGTTTCATGGAAAACATTAGAGTATTGAATGCACATACACTTCATATAAAGGCCCTTCTCAGGTTGCTTATGATTTCATAGCAATACAACTTGAACTAGCACCAAAGTGTTAACGAATATCCGATAAACAGGGCAAAGATAAGTCTGTATCTTTGTTAAAGTGAGTGTGTGCGTATGTACGTGTGCATATTGTTCAGGACAGGCACTGATATTTGCAGGGAGCTGAGCACAATTAACTTCCACTGAAATCACTGACTGCTATGAAAGATTGTTTAAAACTATGCAACTTCTCACTTCTAAAACTCGTTTTTCTTATCTAAGAATGTCTGAAAAGAGGTAAATGTCAGGTGGAGAAGAATGTGATGGATTTTTGGCTTGTCGGCAATATGTTTAATTTTAGAAATATCAGACAAATTAGAATCTTTTTTTTTTATTTTTCTGGAGGAACTTCAGAAGGTCGAAGTGAGGTTGAGTGTGAGTGTAGTTACCCTTTTTCAAACTAATTAAAACATGTACCTTTTTCACCAAGTCCCTTCATTCAGTCTCTCTGTAGGTCTCCACATACTGTGGAATTTTCCAGTGCAGTCAGAGCTGTTGTTTTGAATGTAAAATAGTCTGGGAAAAACACACCCCATTTTCAGTGCCTTTTCTCCATGATGAATAAATCCATATTGGAGCACAGGCTTGTACTTTTCCTTTCCTTGCTTTTCTGAAGCATTAAATACAAACTTCAGTGCGACATGGTACCCTGGGTAAGTGGGATGCTTAGAAAACAGGTTTTAGAAGTCACCCTTTAACAAAGATCCCCTGACATTTCGATGGTCTAAATAACAGATATTTTTATTGCTCTCCTTTTACAGTTCTAGTCAGTGAATATTCCTGAAAATGGTTTATGTACTAAGCAGCTCATTTACATATGTAGATACTGTTAGGGTAGATAACTACAACTTGGTGCTTCCAAAAACTTTATAAGTGGCTCTGTAGAAATAACAAAGCAAATACAACCTGAAGGAGAGATGAGATGCATCACTTTGAATAGCTTTTAGGCAGAAGTACTGGATGATTGACCTATAAAATGAGGCAAAGCTGCTACTACTATCTGAAATTGTGCCCTTGTATGCTTCTGTCTGAAGTCAATTCAGGCCTTCAGATAAAATAATTGACCCACTGGATGTGAAACACAGGGAGGAATTAATTCTGTGACAAGTATATACTTTCTGAACATATCAGTAAACACTTTTTTATTAATAAACTGGTTTTAGTTGAATATTTGGTTAGAAAATGTGCAAGAGATGCATTTGGAAAGCACGAGGAAGAGAGAAATATTTTGCAGTACTTGTGCTATTTTCCTTGCTATGCATAATTTGTAGGAATTTGTAGGACCATTATTGCAGCATATTGTCCTTCCTCCGTTTTCCCCAAAATTAGAGCAGAAGATTGGATTTGGGAACCACTGTTAGCTGACCAGCTGTGATTTTGTAATTTCCTCTGACGCTCTGCCCTGGCTGGTCAGGACTGGCTAGCAGTAGGAGGCACTCATCTCACAGGTGCTCCTAGGAGAGAAAATAGAGAAGGAAAACTTAGTTTACCTGTAAGTTATGGACTTCAAAAATATGGTTTCTATATAGGATGTTTAAGGCCTTTAGTACCACCCCATTACTGAGGATCAGTACTAGAATCTGAACACTGCAAACAGAAAATCAAATTGCACACTCCACCATATTTTTATGCTTTCTCTTATTCACCTTTGGTTTCTGGGAATCCTGATAATACAAAGTATTAATCATCATTGACCATTGCCATGTATGGGATTGCCTTTTACCACTTTCTCCACAATATCAGGAGGACAGCCTGTTTTCTTTCAGCATGTTGAAATATTAAGTCAAATAAAATAAGAAGTCTTGTTAAATTTTTGATTTTGGAAATGGGGTTTATTTTCGAGACAAAAAAATGAGTGGTTGTGCTCTCCTTTCTATGACTGCTTTCTGTAATGCCTCCAGGTTTGTGTCGTTTAAATGTTTTTAAAATCTGAAAAGAAATCAGAATGAGAAAAATTCTGAGTTAGATTTTCTTTCAGCCCTCTGGTTTTTGTACAAACATGATGCAGTTCTTTAAGCTGCTATGCAGAAGCCATAATTTCAAAGGTGGAAGATACCCCAGGAGTTTGAAAGTAGAGGAAACTATGAGGCTTAATTTTTTCCATTTCCCCACAGGAAAGCCTTCTGGAACTGAGGTCAAAACAGGACTTGAGGGCGGACAGAAGCTTCAGCAGTAGTACTGTAGAGTCTGTGTAAATTTTTTGCCCCAGTCTAAACCTCCCAGTAATACAAGTTGTAGCTGTATCCAGATTCTTTGCTCAAATCCAGACTGTAAGCTACCATCAGCACTCTGGGGTTACATTGCCTAACATTCAGTTTAGACTCAACTCCTTTAGAAAGCTACTACTGAGCTGTAATTTACTCCTGATTGAAAGAGGAACACCTTCTCTCTAACTAATTGGCGTAAAGGTTAACTCTTTATCACCAGGAGTAGAATTTTGGAAAAGGAGAGGGGAATTCCAAGGACACATCTAGTTTTCCATAAGAAACTGTGTAGTGATATTCAGAGGGGAAGACACCACAGTTCCTATAGGCAATGAAAATAAGAAAAAACAACAACAAAACCTTAGTGTCATGTACATACCAAGACATGTTTTGTCACAGCTCTGTCAATACCATCTTTGTTGTGATCTGCAAATGCAGGTAATGTAGTCATGTAAGTGTGCCTTTACAACACTGCCACTCATTATGGATCATTTACCTAACGTGCCTGTGGAGTGGATGTTCTACAGGCTTCTGGGCTGGTTTTGGTGTAACTGGTTTGCATGGATTTTAAAGGGAAGGGATTACATTAAGGAAATCAGCAAATGCATTTATATTTGGGGGGAATGGCAAAGTGTGAATCCATGTCACAGCAGACTCTTTAGTGCTGCTGAGTTTGCCCCATCTGCACAAGCAGGCTGTTCACTAGAAGGTATGAGCAATAGTGAAGACAGAGGTTTTTCAGGCTGGTGATGGCAGGTTCAACACATCCAGTGTTCCTGTCAATGTCATTATTTTTCAGCCTGAGGGAAAATGCAGCCTGATGCAAACTGCATTAGGGTTGTGGCACTCAAATGGGAAACATTTTTATAATCAGTCTGTTTCATGAAATGAAAGGAGAAGACCCACTGTGACATGCTGGGATATATGTTGTTAATTGCTCGTCATAACAATTCTGTTTCTTCAGTAAGATTTCTCTTTTCCCTTACCTCCTCTCCCTATGAAATGATCTTGTCAATATGGAAAGAGCAACCCTGAGGAATCTATAATTTAATGAAAAATTGCTGTTGCCATGGCATAGAGTTCATTCATTTATATTGAAATAATTTCTCAGTCTTCATTTGCATCCCCTGACTCTCTAAACAGCTATATCAGCTGCTAGGATTCAAACAATTAAAAATGCTCTATTATTAAGGAGAAATTAAAAGAAGTAATCAGCTTAACACAATTTCAGCTCAAAAAACCCTTCCTTGGCAGCTCACAGGAAAAGCATATTTGTATGCTGTTAACATCCCAAATTGGCTTAAGTTAAAATACACCGGGGCAAGATTAAACCGGTGCAAAGGCAGTGGAAAAAGAACTAGTGTTTTCTTTTCGCTGTGAACAATACAAATTTCATCAGTTTTTGTTGTTACTATGTCATATGAAAATAAAATGCTGAAACCTACTATGCAGGCTGTTACAATTTCCTCAGTGAGACTCTCTACTATAGATTTCTTGGCATCTACAGAATTCCTTTGTTTATTTGACTGAAATGTTTGTACCAGGGTTGTTCTTGTTCCATCTTCAGTGTTTGAACATGAGAGAATTTTTTCTTCTCTTTTTTTTTTAATAATTCTTTGGGCTTGTGGGTGGGTGCAAAAAGTTTTATAATCCTGATGAACCGATAATAACTGGTTTGAACTTAATACAAGAAGAGGCAGATGGTACCTACACCTCCTTTGCTATTCCTAAGACACCTATTGCCATAGTTAGCAGCCTCTGCTGTTATCATCTTGGATGTCTGCAGGATAGATGCTGCAAACTGCACTGCAGCTCACCAGATGATTTCGTGGCACACGGAGTGGTGCAAGCTGTTGTACAATTACCAAGAGCATTGGCCAGCTTGTATGCCCCAGGTTTAAAAAGCCTAGAACCATAAAAGTTTGGCTCCTGCCCCTTTAGATATCCAGAGCCAAACTTCAGGAAAGTACAGCTGAGGAGTAAGAGTTTGTGTTTCCGTTTTATTTCTGTCACTAAAGATTTTAGCTCAGAGTACCAGACACAGGCAAGACATCCAGGCCTTCCTGCAATGACCAACTTCAAAAAGTAAAGTCATAGAGTGTCTCTGCCCTACCATGTGTGCTTTCTTTCTTGCCCTCTCTTCCTGCTTTCCAGTATGCCAGCATTATTTTTGTCTTTTCATCCCTCTTCTCTTCCCTTTCCAGAATATCCATTTTGGTGTATATTTGACCCTTGACCATTTTCACATCTGTGGTTGAAATTCAGCTCTAGAAGAAAGTCAAAACACTTTGGACAGTTTGGGCACTTCCAAATACTCCTAAACTTCGAAAAGTGAGTCATGTCTGTGCTTTGTGGTCTGGGTCTGTCCTGAATGACATCACTGATCTTGATTTGATGATTTCCCTTCTGTGTGGGTGAACCTCAAACCACTGCTTTGAAAATGAAACTCATTTTGCTCAGAAAGAGGGTCTTCACCTTTGTGGCATAGTGTCCATATACCAGGGTTAATGGTTTTTCCACTTGGTGTGTTACATGCCCCTGAATCTTACCTCACCAGAGAAAGTAGAGCCAAAGTAACTTACCAGGAGAGATGCTATTGTTACTGTGTTCTAGCTCTCTCATGGAGATGTGTATCTCGTTCTGCACTGGAACTAAGAGTGAACTGTGCTTATTTCAGTGTCATGACAGTTTTTAAGGTGGGTGGCCCATAACTGCATCTCCAAAACACTATTTAACCCTTGGATTGGAGTGTAGCCAGGCTAAAAACTTAACCAGTTCAAAGGCCAAGAGTGCTTACTTGCAAGGCAATGATGGTCCAAGAATAGTTTCTTTTCTCCAGACTTTCCATTCATATTCCACAGATTGGGTCCTAGGATGATAGGCCAGCTGATATACAAATGGTTCTTTTACCAGTTATTAAAGAGATTACTTTATGGTACAAGGTATGGTCTCTTTCCCAATCCAGGATGCCTTCTCAAGAGGGTCTTCTCTGTCTGCTTTCTTGATAGAAGATTGTTTTTCTAGCCTACAGCAGTCTTGAAGGCTATGGTTGTTTGCCTGGAGGTTTGACTGCTATTTGCTTTTTTTTCTAGCCTGCTGCACATGTGGGGCAGAAGAGGAGGAAAAGGTGCAGGTGAAAGCCCTTTAATCTCTAGTGTTTGAAGTATAGTTAGCTTTGTTATTCTAACCTCATACTGTAGGGTTGATGAAGGGATTGGAAATAACTGTAGAGAATTGGTTTCATAAACTTATCTGGTGGAGCCAGTCCATCTCTGAACTTCAAGATTCATGTGTGTTTCTAAAGTGTCAAAAAATATATTACTGCTTCTGTTTAGTATTCCCTAGTGACTGAGCCACTGGATAGCAATAATTGAATTCCTAGTGATTGATGCCATAAAAAAAAAAAAAGCCCCCAACAAATTCTCACCACCTACCTGGAGACACTCCATTTCACTTCTATAGGGAACAAATCCCAAACTTTTAACTTGCCTTGCTTCTCGGGTACACCAGTGCACAGTGGTAGCTGATGCCTTTGCTCTTTTGCCACGCTGGCTCAGCATCATGCTGTGAGCAAAATATGCTCTTCATCAGTCATTTAAGAAAAATATTTTTACTGCTTACAGCTTCAAAGCAGAGGTAGTTAAATAAAATATTTAACTAGGGCCTGGTGAGTTACTGTCAAAATGTGTAACTCTCAAGATATGGCTGATGTTTAATAAAGAATCTTCTCAATTTTTTGCACTTTTCATAAATTTGTTCATTAAACATGCTCATGTTTAAGTGTTGAAGCACACATAATTTCCTAGGCAGGGTCCAAAGGCTGCCCAAAATGATTGCACAATATGGATTCCTCTTACATTCCTTGATTTCCTGTTTGGTCCAAGAGAAACAGAAGTTATTCCTGGATTATCATACATGGACACCTAGAATTAAGAAACACATGCATGCATGTGTCAGATATATAGCTTTTATAGAAATATATCAGAGATGAACATGCATTTGAGTTACTGGTTGAGGATGCTGGTTAGAGAAATGAGACTTCCCTAGTGAATCAATTCCTTAGTGAAAGAAGTCTTTTTGCAGAAAGTATTTTAAGTGGGATTATTGCTGTCCTTTGTAACCCTGATGAAATTTTCCCAGGAATTAGGTGACAGTGTTTGTCAGTAAGTACACCTAAGTTGTGTCTGAGAGGCAAACTGACTTTTGGTCTCTCAGAATTATCTCCTGAGAACCCTTCTTGATTGCCTCTGTAAAACCAGAGTTAACTTTATGTTCCGCCTCCAAAGTCCTTCCTAACTTCTGCTCAATTAAAATGATTTTAGATAGGTCTATATCACACTTTCATTGAAAAAAAAAAAAAAGAGACACTGTTGTGAGAGTCTCACTCTTCTTTAGTCTTTTTTTCCATTTCTCAATGAGGCAAACAAAACCATGTGAATCTCAAATACTCATGGTAGGGGAGAAAGAGGGAGAGGCCTACACTTTTTTGGATCAAGGAGTAGGGCTTAAAGACACTGAACAGAAAGAGCCTCCCATTGTGCATAGGCTTCATACACATGTGAAAGAAGCAGCCTGTTGTTTAATATTACTTTCATAACTATGCATATAGATTTGGTAAGCTTATAGTATGCTGCAGCAAAGTTGTTTGTCTCCCAGTTTGTCTTCCAGGAAATGTGTTAGTACACTTGCATCACTTGTTCACATCACTCAAACTTAGAGCTGTTGCTTTACTAAGTAGAGGAACATGAAGGTGAGTTTAGATTTGTTTGGGAAGCTGACTCTGATGTGTCTTCGTCCTGTTTGTCTGGTATCAATTCTTGGTGACAGTGCTCTGTAAGGGAATTCCCTTAGGAAGTAAGGTTTTTATTGGACAAGTGCTTCTCTGAAGTATGTATAGAGGAATATAGCACTAGTAATGTCAGGCAGGAAAAAATAACTCTGTGAGTGCTCCAGCAGTCTCCCTAAATATTATCATGTGTTCTATGATAAAGGCAATATGGAAAATAAGTAGTGACTATAGAAAAACACATTTTATGTATTTTTTATTATCCACAAACCCAGTATTATATTTGAACAAAAGGCCCTCACATACAATGCCAGTTTCTTATTTGTACCTTTTATAAGAGGGCATGAATGTTGTTGTATAATGCAAAAATATGATGATTAGCTGCTTAAATATTTAAATAATGAAAAGTTGTTATAGCAAGGTGAGCAGTGTTCAAATACTATACGAAACGTAGTAGAAAATCTGCAGGAATGGTATAATTACACAATTTGTTAAGCCTTTGTATTTTGCATTGATGAGACATCATCTTATATACATATATATATATATATACATATATATGTGTGTGTGTGTGTTTGCAAACAAAATCAAATGTTCATCCTTTAATGCTTCAATTGCTAATTATAATGTGGGATCCAATACAGCAATAAGCATCTACAGTGAATAGAGGCTGACTGTAGTTCAAGAGTAAGCTTTTCCCATCTTTGAATCTCACTTCTAGGTGGACATAATCCCCTTTTTCTTTATTCTCTCTCCAAAATGTTTTACTTCCTGTTATGAACAGTTCCAGCTGTCAACCCAGCATTTCTGACTCATGTATCTTATGTCTGAAAATTACTCCATTAGGAGTGTCAGGGTCTATCATAGCTGTTAAGCTGCGAAGGGTACATCAGATCTCCTGCTTCAGATTTTGACTGAGAGGGACAAGGAATAAGGAGAGAAATCACCCTCTCACCTTCTATCTCTGTTCATAGACTAGATCCACCGAAAACCTTTGGACTGTGTCTACTTCTTTGGGCTCTCTATGCCTTTTCCCAGTGCTTCCTCCGAGGGGCTGTTCCCTCTGCCATCCTTAATAATGTATTTCAGTCCCTGAATTTAAAAAGGTCAGTGACCCAGATTGTTGTTTTTCCTGTTAGGAGGGATGCAAAGAGAAGGAAATATTAATTTTTTTCGTTTACTTCTCTCCTTGAAAGTCCATTTAAAATTACATTTGTAATGTGGGAGTGCTAAAATTTTTTCTTCTTTCCCCAAGTTTTCTGTCATTTCTTATCTGACCTTTTAATATAACAACTATGGAGATTTTTCTTCTTCATGTTTTCAGTAGGGAAGCTCCTGGAAATGGAGATACCTGTGTTAATCAGAAAGTGATTGAACAATTATGAACATATGCAGATTCCTGGACTGCTGTGGACGATTTGGACCAACTTGTACCTTCATAAGCAAAAGTACAGTTGCTTGACTGAACAATCCAATGCAGAAGGGAGACTAGAGTGTGCTTTGTGTTATTTTATTAATATTTCTCAGTTTAGACCCTCAGGAAATCTCTGACCAGTATTTATTTGAAAATGTCTCTGTCCAGGATAATATTATTATTAGAATCAAAGGAAGCAGAAAAAAATAAGCTTTCTTACTGAACCAAACTGAAGGACACTTTTTATTTCCCCAGTCTAAAAAAATCTCTGGAAGAGTAACCCAAGATAGGACTTGGCAACTACTTATTAAGCTCTCTGCCAAATAATGGCTAGAGATCTAGCAAATCTAGTTATTAAATGAGCTGAGCAGGAAGAGCCTGTTTGAAACTACTTAGAAATACTATCACTCTGCTCAGCAGAGGACCAAAGATGCAGGGATTATGAACTGCAATCACTGAGGCCTCATGTTAAGTAAGTAAGACCAGAGTCAAGAGCAGGCAGAGTGGTGCAGGAGAAGCAGGAGAGGGGAAACAAGTGTTGTTAAGGCTAGTGTGCTGCTCTTGGCACTCGACCTACTCTTATTATTGTTACTTTTATTGGCTTTTAGCTGATAAATAAAATATGGAATAGTGTCTAGAAACATAGACACAGAGAGTTCAACTAGTACCATGTAATTGCTGTGTGATGCAGTTGCTGCAAAAGGCATGTCTTTTTGGAATAAAAATGGGAACCAGTGGCAATTTATGGACTGCCATAATGGTTTACAGTAATAGACCATGGATATGGTAGTTGAGGGAAGTAGAAAGGCTTTATTCACAGGCAAATCCAGGGAATGGCATTTAGACAGGCCAGAGAGTCTGGTCTGTAGCTGAACTGAACTGGCACCAGTTGCTAGAGCAGATTGCATAAGTGCCCCAAAAGGCATGGCAGAGAATAGCTTTCCAGCTCCCAAGAGCAGAGGGATCCTATTCAGGGAAGCTGTCTCAGCTGTCAAGGCAGTTTTTCTTCCATGTCAGTGGACTGAAAAATATTTCTATTTTTCCCTTTGCAACCAAAAGCAAAAGTCATGTTTTGAAAGACTGTTTTAAAAGTAGAAGCACTTCAGGCTTCTGAGGCTTGATCTTCCAAAATTTTAAAGATGGCTCCTTAAAGCTAGTATTCTGCAAAGAGACACTGTGCAATTTCTGTCTTGCACCTTCCTGAAAGGTGAGTGCTGACTCAATATGGAGGATAATTCACTCACTATTTTAAAGCTGGGGAAGATGCAACTTAATTTGATTCTGTAAGTGTATGATCTCTCTGTTACTGGGGAGGAAGTGCTGCTTCTTCCTACTGAAATCCTGTATAGGTGTGATGGACAGAAAGCTTGCCAGGAGCAGCCTGGCTGTGCTTCTCTACGTGGGTGTTCAGCAGCTTCACTACCAGGTCTTCCCAGAAGCTCACTATTTTAAAGCTGGGGAAGATGCAACTTAATTTGATTCTGTAAGTGTATGATCTCTCTGTTACTGGGGAGGAAGTGCTGCTTCTTCCTACTGAAATCCTGTATAGGTGTGATGGACAGAAAGCTTGCCAGGAGCAGCCTGGCTGTGCTTCTCTACGTGGGTGTTCAGCAGCTTCACTACCAGGTCTTCCCAGAAGGACATGAATTTTGTGGCAGTGCAGTTGGAAAAATGGGTGAGCCCTGACTGACTGAGCTGTGCTGTGGCTTCAAGAAAACAGGGGAGAGCAGCAGCTTGTATTCTTCAGGGTTTCTGGGGCAGTAGACCAGGAGAGGTCTCCCGTATCTTTTTTCAGCCTGTTTTGGCTTCCCTTTCTTGCCTGGTGAAGGAGAGCCTCCATGTGCTTGGGGCTTGACTCCGAGCTCAGAGGCTGGGTTTGCAAATGGCTTTCGAATGTTAGCCAAAAATATTCGTCTGTGCATGTGTATGTGGAGGCGTGGGGGAGGGAGCGTTGCTCCCTTGTGCAGTCGCACAGAACAAGCCACAATCTGGCGTGCTTTTGGTTATTAATAGCTAGAATATGGAAGTAGGGCAAATATCCATCCTGATTTATCCTGACCTGAATAATCCGTATAGTCTTCAGGCCATAGACTAGCGATTCTGTCTCTAGCTGTCACATTCCTGAATTTTAGGAAGTGATATCTGTGACCATTTTGTGTCATGATGATCAATGTCACATTAAAGGGAGAAGCCTGCAGGCAGGCGTGTGAGCTGTGTGAGTGCTGCTTGATTAGGGAAGCGCCGGGGTGGGGATCCTGCTTGCTGTCACTCCTGCTCCCTGTCACTCCACACTGTCTGAGACCACAAGACAAAAGATCCCAAGGGAGAGGTCACCCTGGCCTGGGGCTGCTCTGCTGGGGAGGGGAGAGCAAGAAAGATGCTCTGAGAGGCAGATCACAGGCAGAGGAGGGGAGTCACAGAGCCATGAAGCAGCAGTGAAGGAGGCAGGAGATGTTAGACTCAGGAGCAGGAAGAGGGGAGTGAGAGGGAGGGATGTGCAAAACCCCATATCCCTACGGTTAACCATTCCTAGGCACAATCAGGGTGTTCTGTTACTAGAAGTTGGGCTTTTTCTCTCCTTTTTATTTCTAAAAATCAAAAATACATTGAATGCCATATTCTTATTCTCCTCTCAGCTTGCAATATGTTGTTCTTGACACCTATTTTTGAAATCATTGCAATTTTTTGTCCAAATGTGCAGATTCCCCATTGTGGCCTGCTTACATTTCTAGGATGTGAAGAGAGACAAGCAAAATGGCATTAACTGTGATAAATCCAGCAAAAGGATGCCTGCCACACAAATCAGAAGTCCTCATTTGGTCAGGTTTCCCACTGACTTCCACACAAACTGGCACAATTCTTGAGTGAAGCATGTGAGCTGGAGGAATAGGGTGCACATTTGCATCCTGTTATTGTTCTGAGTGTTATTCTGGTAACAATTTTCTTTTTCTGGATGGGCACACAAAAAAGTAATAAATATTATTGCTGATTGCATTCTAGAAACTGCAGGCATTAGTTGGAACAGAGGCCTATTTATTAAGGGTAGAATGAGTATATAGGGAAACAAATGCTTGCCCGGCAGTATTTAAAGCCTGATATTAAATCAAGACACGATGTAAGAAACAAGACTAGCGTGAAATGAAGATGGCTGTGCTAATAGTCTGCTGCTATTTAAGCCAGCTAATGAACAAATTGATAGCTTCAAATCACCTAGCATGTTGTACGTGTTGTGATATGTTTCTGTTCTGTTTCAAGGTAGATAAGTAAATACAAGAATGGTTTCTACCAAGCTAATTTCTAGAAGTGCAGTGTTTGAGTTATACCCAGAGCAAATTAGTCCATTTGTAAATACTGTGTTTGGACCTTACATGTCAGTATGAAACCTCACAGATATCCTTCCACGCTGCAGCTAATTTTCTACAGTTATGTGCCTTCTCTGTGTGCCTCCCTTCCCCAGCCACAGCAGACAAGGAAGCACCACAGGTCACCTGTCTCTTCTCTCCAGATTTCACACTTTTCCCTCAGTAAATAAGCTTCCATTTACCTCCCCTTTCAGAAAGCTCTCAGCCAGAATGCACAAGAGACAAAGCTGGGCAGGGGAGGCTGCTGGCAGGCAGTGCCAGGGCTGCCTCCTTCCCAGCACCCAGCCCTTGTCTGGGAAGAGAGGGCACTTATGGCAGCACTCCCTTTCCTCTTGCAGCCAGGGAAACCGCAGGGCCCCAGCTCCTGACCCAGCCAGGGAGGCTGAGATTCCCACAAGAAGGGAAGAGAGAGCATGCTGGGATTTTCCTGTTTGCTTTTGAAATGCAGGTGCTGGCTGTCCGGGTGTTTGAGTGTGTGTCCCATGGGAAGCATGCACCAGTGCTGGGGCTCTGTGGCTTGGACCCGTGTTTGTGAGCCTAGTTTGTCAGCAGTAAGTTATTCTTGTTAGATTTCCAAGTAAACATCAGACAGATCCTTACCCCTTTGAGCTGTCACAGTCTGCCAAGAAAACTGTCTGAACTTTGAAATTTCTCCTTTTATTTTTTGCCTTCCTGACCCTGTCGCTGCTGCCAACAGCAGGTCCCTCTTGTCAGGGGGATGTCCTCCAGCACAACACAGGGAAATGGAGGAGAGGAATTTTCACCTCCAGAGATCCTGTTTGGTGAGACAAGGATGTCTGGGCCTGTGAGATGGACTGAGCAGGCAGCTTCATGCTCAGAGCTCATCGATGAGGCTTTCCCTGAGCCTGGCCATGATCATCTCTCTTGAGAGAGGGAGCAGGCTATGAGTGTGTGCATAGTAACAGTGACTTGGTTGACGAGCAAAAGCTCATTAAGCTGTCACAGCTCTATGGTAACAGCATGGATGGCATCCACATCTAAAGCAAACATACAGGCTTTGATCAAGTTTGCTCTGATTATACTAGTGGAGTTCAGCCCAGCCTGGGCTCCTCGGGAGTTGGGGACTTTGCAGCTTGCAGAATAAGCTCTGCCTCTGCCTCTACAGGGATGCTTTCAACAGGTTTCTTGTTACTGTGACCAGACCCTATCTGAGGCTAATGTGGAGGGTCAGCTTCACCATCCTCTGAAGCTACGTGCAGGCAGCAGCCAGGGCTTTAGGTTGCTTTCTGACCCATGACCCCTTAGTGAGGTTCTGGCAGACCCTACTCAGCACTCTGTGCACCTGAATACACAGTAAGCCTCTATACTCTACAGAAGGACCAGAGTCTGCATGTCTTCTGTCAAGTTACTTTTGCATTATCCATTCCTGCCTTGGACTTACTTCGAGTCTATCACTGGGATAAAACTTAAACAATGCTAAAGTATCTGGTACTTCTGCTTGTTTTTCTCTTTAGGTTATGACATAACTTGCATAAATCTAATAGTCTGTATTCTGAAATAAAGAGCCATACTCCAGAACAGAACACCTATTTGTTTTCTAAAGTGAACAACTCTGGAAATGGTGTTTGAAGACAGTTTCGTATCATGCTTGAGAGGCTGCAAGCAAGGTATTTATTAATGACAAAATATAGTGTTTAGTTTTGGCCTTTGGAAGTGGAAAGGACTTCTGGCCTTTAGGCATTTCTTTGGGGAAGAAACGATCCAGCTCTGAGGAATCAATGGGGTTTCTTCCATTGACTTTATACATTTTGGCCAATGTCCAATGTGACCTCCCTCAGCTTCTGTCTGTGTGTTTGAACAGTTAGATCATATCTGGCAGCTAGTGATATATTTTTGATTTTTTTATATACCAAAATTAATCTCAAT
>NW_008678689.1:76598-80599 GCF_000695815.1 Acanthisitta chloris
AAGAAAGCATCACTGTTTACTTTTCAAAGCCTGTGTATTTCTTCTCATCTTGGGGACCAGCACAGTAAACGATGCAAGGGAACAGAGGCATGGTTCATATACATCGTGACAGTGAGGAGGTTTGTAAATACAGATGTTTTAGGACAGAATCCTTGTGATAGATCTGTTTGACATAGGCCTTCCAAATGTTGCAGAGGGATGCATCTTTTATATACCATGCAGGTCAAATCCTTAATAAAAGTGTTTCTCTTCCTGTAATGCATAAAACTTACAAATTCCTCCCCAAACTCTTTTTCCTGCAACCCTCTTTGTTCAGTTTTGTGGGAACTCTGTGCCACAGAGTTCTTCTGCTCATGGAGGAATTCCTACTGATTCCAGGTTAGACTTCAATTCTAGTGCTGTACATCTCCTACCCTTGTCCTTTTCCTTAGAAGACAACCATGTGAGGAAGACAGTCTGCAATGGAAGATCTGTAAACAGTTAGAGCTGCAGCTGCCAGCTTTAGTGGTGTTTGTCAAAGTGGGACTCAGCCTAAAGGGTGTACAGAGCTGAACACATCCCAGTGACTTGTCATGGCATATAGCGTATACCATGCTGACAATCATTTGTTTTTAGCATAGGTAATCACTGATATGTTCTTTTAAGTGAGATTCATAGATGCTGATTGCATTTACTGCATAAATTACTTCATTATTAAAATCAGGTCATTTGAGCCCCAAAACCATTAACATGCAAACTATTACCATAATTTCATAAGCTAATAAATCAAGCACAGGAAAAGAATTAAGCGGTTCCTAGTGATAAGTGTTTCTTCAGAGATTAAGAAACACAATTTTCTTATGCATATATTAACATTTTAAAAGTGAATTCATGCAAAAGCAATTTTTCTGCATATATAAAACTTATGTTTAATAATCTCTATACTCAGCCTCCAGAGCTGTTTCAAAATTAATGTTTTTTTTCTCAAATCACTGTACAGGAATTTGACATTGAACCAGCCAGCCTGTTTTGATATACTCTACCTGTAAAACTCCTTTTGCCTTTATTAAACAGTCAAAGTTAAGAAATAAAACAAGCCAAGATACGATTTAGAAGAAAAATAGCTTGGGTTCATCTCAGATAATGAACTGTTCATCCAGGTAAATTTTGTATTCTTAATCTTAAGCAGTACCAATGAAATTGTAATTATCTCCATAATTGCAATCTAGAACTGTGGTTGTCATCTTATTAAAGTGGTGCATTAAAAGTGATTTGATTCTCATTTCTTACACAATATAATGTAATTTTGGAGAAAATAATGCAAAGACTCTTCACATTACTGACTGTTTTTAAAATAATTCAGTAATACAACTGTTGCAAGAAAACAAAGAAAATTCCAATGTAAATGAAACTGTAATAAGCAACAGATGACAATGCCTAAGAATTTTACTACATTATGAGATGTCCATGATTTATTTATGTTTAGCTGGTTTTGTTTTCCAGTTCCTAACCTACTGTTTTGGTTTGTTTAGTATATTTCTTTTTCAGTATGAGGCATCCAATGTGTTTTCTCCAAGGAATAAGAGAATATGTTTTCAGAATGGTGCTCACCATATTGGGTATTTTGGGTCTCTTGGTTGCTACAGCAATACCACAGCCTTTTCCTTTTCTAGCCCATATGTGACAAAACACTCAGATAACTTTCAGCAATAGCTTGTGCTTGCTGCTGTTTAATGACTGACTTGACTAAGACAGCACCACACAGAACTGCCTCTGTGGGGAGGGTTGGCTTGTGCTGTCCATCTCCCTAAACCAGTTCACCCTGTGGCCAGATGATGACCACTGCTGGTGTTAATCCTCAGGAGGTGGTGATGACAGGCAAAATGCAGGGACACCCCTAGCACAGCAGCTGTTTGCTGCCTCAGCTTTACTGGAGTTTGAAAGCACAGCCTCAGCCATGGGAGAGCCAGAGTGTTGACCTGAGCACAGGGATAGTGGTCACCCAAGTGCAAGTGAGACAGAGGGACAGTCAGCAGTCTGACTGTGCAGGAGAGGAGGCAAAAAAGGGGATGTGTTATGGTCACTCTTGTTACAGTGGTGTGGCTCATGTGGTACATGAATTGGACCTGTGGCTCAGAAGATCGAGTATTAATTGCATAAATAGGGAAACAGCAGAGCACAGCTGATGTGCAGCTTTCCTTGCTGTTGTCCTAACCATTCTTGTTCTGTGTTCCTTCCTTGTCTTTTTGCCCATCAGAGTGTAAAAGGATGTTGTAAACCTCCCAAATTATTAGTGTTATCCTTACCTTCCCCATGCTGGAGGATTCAGTGCCTCATTCCTCAGTTATGGACTCTTTTGCATTCTTCATTTCAAAGCAGATATTGAACTACTGCTGCTCCTGGCATGTCTTTAGCTTGTTTGGAGGCTGTATGTGATATCGTATACGGATAAATCATTTGTATCTGTTGAGGATTCTCCCGGGCTCTGTTTCAGGTATGTCTCCAGAGAAGCTTATCAAAACTCCATTCCAGGTCACAAACTCATTTTTCAATGTTTGTGTAATTAATTACACAGAGGAGATGATGTATGTAGCACAGGGCAGGTGACAACGCCCACGTGAAATGAGAATTTTCTAATCAAAATGTGAGTAATCGCAGTAAAATGGTTATGGAGTATTTGGCAGTGTTGCTTTCCATATTGCTGAAGCTGAATATTAAAAAGGAGGTTTGAGATCTCGTCTGGATGAATTGGCATGATTTGGGAGTTTTTACAACACAACAGTCCCTCTGGAAGATAAATGCAGGCGACTGCAAATGCAAAACCTGGCGTGATTGCTTTGTTCGTGTATAGTAGAACCCTGTTGAAGTCAAAGGCAGATTACTCACCTGAATAAAATTTCTGGGTCAGGCTCCACATTTGCATGAATGAATATGTGTAAAAACAAGAATTTGAATTTCCAGGATTCTGTAATAATTATACTCAGGTAACACTGCTATCTTCCCTTTTAAAATGCTAACGAATCTTTTTAATGTGGAACACCCAACGTGAAGTACTTCACTTAGCCAGGCAGTGTCCTAATTTTCAGCAGTGTATGAAGGAGGTTTCTCCAGGCAGTGTTTAGTGCACCTACCCCAGGCTTCTGCTCTCACTGCCTCTCAGGGGACTCCATTCCTCTCCACGTGCTGGAGGGGAAACCTCAGAAGACATTTAGCTGGCAAAAAAAGGCATTTCTTCCCAGATTCATTGAATGTTGCCCCAAGAGAACAACAGAGAAAGTAATTTCAACCACAGAATTTATGTTTCACTGTTGTTTTTTTTCCAGTTTCACTGTTCATACCACCATCTTTTGCCTTTCACATTTTTTATCTTTTTACTTTGTAAACTGTGACCCCCTGACAAAGTGGTAAGTTCAGCCTGGACATAATTTCCAGTATAAACTGGTTTCTGGTACACCTGTTTAATAAGGTTTACTGAGCAGTGGAAAAGGATATTTTAAAAATCAGCCTTTGAATGATGGTTTATTCCTTTCATTATAAGTTTATTCATTCACTAATCTGACCACTTTTAAACTACTTCTAGCACATTACATGTACTTTCTGACTCATGAAAGAGGAAAGCAGAGAAAAGTGGACCATATTTTCTGTGTCTGGCAATCAGTGCACACTGGTGGCAGGAGGCTGAACAAAGTTCATATCTATCTCTAATCTGTTCCTTTAATACAAAAAAATGCTTTACATGTAAGTGTGTATAGGGCTGCATTACACACAGAATGTTCAGGGCCAGGCAGGCCAGGAAGAGTCTGGCTGAGGCATTCAGTTGTATTGTACTCAGTTTTCTCACTGCATGTCTGCAGTGGCTGCTGTGCTGCTGTATGAGTGTAACCCATCCCAGGAAACATGCCTGCCCTCCCTGGACGTTTCTCAAGCACCACTATCAGAAGGGAGGCAGATTGTCATCCTACTGTTTACTCCCTATCATAGTGTGAATGTGTGGCAGGGAATATTCTCTGCTGTTTGGGAAA
>NW_008678689.1:80642-87774 GCF_000695815.1 Acanthisitta chloris
CCTGATAGCTTTCCTCCTTCTTTCCCAGATATTCAAAATACTTATGGAAATCCTTAGCAGATTTTCTTCCAGAAAACTGGTATTGTCATCAAGATCTTTCTTGGGGAAAGAATGGCTGCTGTTTTGGGGATTTTGTTAGGTTTTGCTTTGGTTTTTGGGGGGTTAAGGTCTGGGTTGTTTTTTTTTTTTAAGATCTCTCTCTGTCACAAAACAAATGCTGCCTTATTTTCACTCAGCACAGGAAATTCTGGTGGGAAGGGAATGCTGTGTAAGATGCAGTGCTATACTGCTCCCCTGAGATGTTCAGAAGTAGTTTTGTTCTTCAAAACTAAAATTGCAATTTGCCTGTTTTTAAGATTGTTATTCTCCTGGTTATCCACAACATACAGCATTTAAGGTAGAAGTAAGTAACTTTAAATGGTTGAGGTAGAAACTTGGCTATCCAGAAGAGGTTCCTTCAGAAGAGGCACTTTTAAATCCATTGGGACCTCCACAAAAATCTCTGTGGCCATTTCAGTAAGTTGCTTTGTTACCAAATCTGATCATTATTAAACTAGTTATCCAGCTCAGCCATCACTCCATTTCTGAACTGGCAAATATTTCTTTAAGAACAAAACAGATGTATAGTACCTATCACTTAAATAAATCCACAAACACCAAGATGTATGAAAGTATTTGCTGAGCACCAAAGCTTTTGTGTCAGAAAAGAGTTCAAGAAAACAAGGATGCACATAGTACTCTTGTTTTCTTACAGGTTCTCTGCTGAAAATTTGAAACTATAGAATTGAAGATGACTGGAGTTTGTGCAAGAGCCTGGTGAAGGTGTCTGATGTGATGTAAATGGCCTTGCATTATCGAACTCTGATCCTCATTTCATTCTCATTATTGGGAGTATATGAACCATTGAAGAATAAGAACCAGTTCACACAAATGGTTCTTCCTTAATTACACATCAGTCATGTATCTTCTCCCTTTTCATACGTAATCTTAAATGGGACAGTAAACTTCATATTTTTAAGAGTGCATTTGAATTTTTTGGTGGGAAGAGGTCTTAAATCTTAAGATATCTGAAAAATTATGAGACTAAGAACACAGTTGGGTTTTTTTCAAGGTTAATTTTATTTAAATGGAATTCAGATACTTACTTGATGCCTTCAGAATTTCTGCAAAATTTTAGGCAAAACAATGTGATTGATTTTTTTTAAGATATTGTAATAATCTTCTTGTGATTTATTTGCTGTTCTAGGAACCATTCACTGTAGGTGGTGGAAAACTTTTTTCTATTTTGTAGCAGATGACCCGTGGTTCCAGGTTCTTCCTCAAGAAAAATTCTAAGCTCTTATTCAAATTGAAAGATTTTAAGGTAAACTGCAAAGGAAAAAGAGAACTGCTCTACCAAGGCCAGAAACTGAGCCCACATTCATTACCTGAATGGTTCTAATGTATCTCCCGTTGAAGACCTGGCGGTGTGGGTTATTCCTAATTTTTATGTGAAGTATGTTAACTCACCTTTGTTTAGCAGTCCATCATGGACACTGTGGAGGAGAGTTATGCATAATACAATATATTTAGGGTGTTGTGGAAGTATGATTTTCTTTCAGAAATGAGTCTCCAAAACTTATATAGGAATCTATCCATGGCATGTATTTCAAATGAACAGATCCTTTGAAATTACTCTAACACTGTGGGGTGTTTATAAACTGACTGATGCTTATAATTAGCTCATTTGTTAGCATGTTGTCCACTTTTTCCAGCTGGCTCTCTGGGCATTGGGGACCCATTTTTGAACAAGGGCACTTCCCACTCACTTTCCCAATACTCTTGGAATATTCCAGGGGTGTCATCCAGAGTGAAGAAACAGTCCTGTGGCTTGGCTGGGTGCTGACTGGTCCTGGTCACTGAAGTGTTTCAGTGTGCTAAGGCAGAAGGAATCTGACCCAGGAGAGGGAGACCTGGTGGATTTTTCGTAGGCAACCATGCGGAAATGTCTCTCGGTGATGCGTGTCAAAGGTGGTGCAAGGATAAAGGTGGGACAGCAAGGAGGAGGGAGATGGCTTGTCACTGACTGGTTAAATCACCTGGACGGGGACATGGAACTCACTACAACCTGTCTGAGTAGCTGCTGTGTGGTTTTCCACACCCAGCTGAGAAATGTACTGCTAGTGATATGAACTTCATGCTGTCTGTTGAGAAACCTGTTTATCAGCATGGGGTATCAGCTTTGAAAGATCTGATGCTTAAATGAAAGTATAGGATGTCTGGGTATTATCATAACAGAAAAGTCTTATCTTGCACTGCAGGTTACTGCAGCAGAGAACTACATTTTAGGAAATCTGAAGAATGAACCAACATCTGCTAAGTTTGTTTACCAGTATGACATGTCCTTTCCTTCTCTTCAAGTCTTATGCATGGAGAACTGGCACACTGAACATGGAAACTTTATTTCCAGGCAACGCTACATAAAGACAGCTGAGAAAGTTAAGGCAGATCAAGTGAGGGATGTGAATCCAACTTCCATAAATTAAAGTGCATTAAAAGTCTTCTGTGTGGTTTAGTTCCTTCAGGTGTAGACTTGCTCAAGGACTGAGCTCACTTCTTGTTATTGATTGCTCTTAAAATTAATGAACTTAAGAAAAACCCCAAGAGCCAGATATAAAAGTTTGAAATGTGTGTCTATTCTAATTGAGCACCGAGGGGAAGAGGAGAATGTCTTGCCCTAATCTTAATTACTTACCCAGGTATAGTTTGAAAGAATACAACATTGTTGAAGTAAAGTCTCCTGCTGCAGTTCATGAAACTCCTAACAGCAGCACTTGCCTAAAAGATGTCATAGAAACTGTATTCAGTGTGAAAACTATGGACAAATTGGGGAAGATATATCTGAAGTGTTTTCAAGGTAAATATATATATATATTTACATATTCTGTTAGTTTTACTAATACTTATTAATATATTATCCTTGAGAAGAGAGGGCTTAGTGGGAGTCTTGTCTGTGTGTATAAATACCTGATAGGAGGATGCAAAGAATACAGTGCTAGTCTGACCTCAGTGGTATCCAGGGAAGGGAAAAGAGGCAATGGGCACAAACTGAAACAAAGGAAATTCCATTAAACAGAGTCAGCAACTTTTATCCTGTGAGACTAATGAAACACTGGTTTGGGTCACCCAGAGAGAAAATGGAGTCAGCCTGTGTCTTTGGAGATAACTCAAAATGCAGCTGGATATGGCCCTGAGGAACCTGCTACCTTGTGGACTCTACTTTGAGCAGGGGGTCGGACCTGATGCTCTCCAGCTGTCCCTTCCCACCTTAGCCTTTGTGTGGACTAGATGTTTTTAGCAATCTGCTAGTGAAAGATATATGAACAAAATTTCAATTGCTAAAATTTCCTCTGACATCATCTTATTTACAGAACCCAATATGTTAAGATGGGGTTTTAATTATTGAATTATCCTTTCTCAATACAGCAAAAGGAATTCTTGAAATGAAAGAGGTCCTTTTGAATAGCAAGTAGAAATTAAAATGTTATGCCAGCAATTCCTTTGTAAAATTCAGGTTCAGTTGTCAATTATCTGGACTTTGATTTTATCTCTGGTCTACAGAAACATTCTCTCCAGATCTTCACTGATTTTTCATTCTAGATGATTTATGACATATTCCTTTTGACAGTGCATACTCTCATCTTCTCCCTTCCCCTCTCCCCCTTGCCTATTCCAGGACAGTGTAATATAATAAAAATTGAATGTAACCATCAATGACTTAAGCATTTTCAGTAGTCTTAGCATTTTGCCCAAACTGGCTTGTTTGACATCTCTGTTTAAATGTTCTGAATTTGCTGTCTTGCAAAACAATCCAGATGTTCAAACACCAGTTGAAGAGAAGCTGTATCCACTTAATGGAAGCATACAAAGACCCAGAACACTGGAAAGCAGCAGAACTTCCCCTAATTTAGTCTACTGTCTATATTTATCACTGTTCGTTCGCCTATGTGTCTTCCCTCCCACCCCAGCTGCCACCACACAGATGGCATTCCCAGAAAAATAAATTCAGTACACTATTTGTAATCTGGAAATTTTAGCAGATGACAGGGAGAGGGGAGGAAGAGGAGGGACAGCTCCGCATTTTTTCAGGTTAAGTTTTGCCCTGAATTCTACTCAATCACCACGGAAAAGTTCTGGGCATTACTGGGGGAGGGAGTGAGTGAGGGGTGGGATTGGAATGGGAGGGAAGGGAGCAAGAAAGAGGAGCAAGAAAGAGTTTAATGCTATGGGTATATTGACCTTTAATAATGTTCTGAGTCTTGTTGGATAGAAATTTCCATATTGTGTAGTTATTTACTTCTAGCTCTGTAGCAGCTTTTATTTATTAAAGGGCTGGGGAAAAAAAAATTGTTTTGTTTGCCCTAGAAACCAAGTGAAAACAATGAGGAAGAAGAAGAAGGCATCCTTGAAAGCTGACACTACTATTCCCAGGCACAAAGTGGAACATTTGCAGTGTCTGTGAACAAATGTCTAATGACAAGCAAATAAAAAAATAATTCTTAAGCACTGATTTATTTCTGGGATTTTGTTTTGGTTTTTAATGCCTTTTCTTCGGGCCTTTCATATTAGTCATTTCTATATGCTCTTAGTGTTGTATGCTGGACCAAGTGTTACTGAGAAAAATGTGGTGGTCTGGAGTTTGATACAAGGAGATAGGGTAACTTTTGCCTTAAGGATAATGCAGCCACAGGTGTCCTGCATTTGCCTTCAGGAATTCAACTTTCAGATGCCACTAACTGTGCTGAACTTTCATTCTGGGGGCTGAATCTTAAAAAGTATTGTGTGCCTCAGAGCGAAAAGTTTGAGATGCAATTATTTTGCTGAACAAGGCTAAGAGAAAAGGTTGCTGGGTTTGGCATCTTAAAAATATTTTTTGCAACTGTTTCACTGGGGAGCTGTAGTACCTCCATGTGTTGCAACACTCCATACTGAGTACATCTAACAGCAGGAGGGGTTTTGGTTGCTTTGTGAAAATTCATTCAAAATGCCACCCAGAGTACAGGCTTCAGAGAAATATGTGTTCATAAGCACACAGAAGATGCTGCCCAGCTGCAGTGGGGTGGCTGAGGAACCCAGCCTGAGAGCAGAGACAGAGCTAGAACACTTTAAGCAGGTATTGGCCCATCTTCTTGGTACTGCTCCTGCATCTCAGATGTCATGGCTGATTATCTGAACGCTCAAGTTCTGTTTCAGTGAAAATTCAGGGAAGCAGTGCCATTCACTGACAAAGACATCTTAACAGCCTCCAGCTGCTCATTCCCAGCCTATGCCCTCCTTTAGTTGTGCTTGTAAAATTGTTTATGGAGCCTTGCAACAACCTGAATCCAAACCCTGCCCCTCCATACCCCCCAAAAAGCTCTGAATATTTTTAACTTTAAATGACTCTCACACCTAGTTCAATGCAGGGTTACCTGTGACTAGATTTGCTAGAGGGCAGCTAACTGTCTGTGTGCTGCAGTCAGGGAGATAGCCTTTTCCAGGCACTGAATTTTCCCCTTGCTTTTTATGTGTGGATGTCATAAGGAGACCTAACTGTGTTTGTACACATTTTGCAGTCAGGAGAGCAACGGGAGCAGCTGAGGGCTGGCATCTCGCCCTGCTGAAGGCAGACAGCTGCAGCTGGTAATCCCCTAAACTACCACTGTACGGCTTGATAAGACTGCTCTGGCAGAGCACATTGTGCTCTTTGCTTGCTTTCCTACCACCCTAAAAGGTAATGAAGTCTTAATAAGGCTTATGTATAAAATTGAAGTATCTGCTGGTGCTATGAGCACTTCATTATGCCCAAGAAATGTAGCAACATTTCTATCTTGTACCACCAGCACAATTCTTAACTGAGCAGGAGGAAAAATTTCTCAAAGTGGTTGGGTAAAACCCTCAGAACCAGAACCAGAAAATAAAGGGCTATGGGACAAGCTGATCAATCATCTTTCTAATGATAATCCATAGATCTCCTGCTGGCACTTGGACAAGTCACTTAGAAAGTCAGGTCTGTGTTTGTAACTAGAAAGTAGCTGAATTTGAAATAGATGGGGTTTTTTTTTGAAAGCAGCATAAAGGCATGTCGCAGTCCTTGTGCACTAGAAAGTTTCTAAGTGGGAACAAGTTTATAGCACTGGTGCTGGCATTGCTTTCCACATATAGTGCATAGATCCTGAAGGTCTGTGAGCTTTTTAGGAGGTCTGTGGAAATACACCTATGAAGAGTCAACGAGCTTTGATTTACTACACAAAAATGTGCCCTTCCACTGGGAAGAAAAAGGAAACTAGGAGTCTGCAGACAGATATGACTGAAAGATGCTGATTTGGTGAAGTATTCATTTGTGGTATAAATGCATGCTAATTTCCCAGGCATCAAGCATGTGTGTTCATAATGGCTTTGCTTATCTCCTGGGTTCTCAAGTTGGTTTCTCTGTGACCTGAATCCTCGGGATGCCAATACGGCAAAATTCTCGGTGAATTTAGGTAGTACGTGACAGACCTTGAAAGAACTTTTGGAGAAATGTATGGATTAGGTGAATATATAAAGTGAAGCATAAAGTTGAATGATGATTTTTAAAAATATCCAAACAAGCTCTGTTTCTTTCTCCTGCCTAATTAAATTTTAAGACCTCCCTTTCTAAACAGCATATGGGACACAGATTTCCTAGTCAGCTGGGGATCAGTTAGATGTGTGTCTGCATGTTATTCAAGTTCCAGCTGATTAAGCTGTTGCGTATACCAGAAGTTTCCTGTGATATTTGTACAGACTATCACGGACAGCAAAGCTAGCTTGGAGCTTTTTGACAAAATTAGTTTCATCCAAAAATGTCTCGATTTGTCTAACCAAAACCTTTTCAGAAATAGGTCAAATCAGGTTTCAAGGCCCTGAAAGATTAATTTTTATCAAGCAGGATTTTGACACTTCAAATTAAAGATTTTGTTTTTCTGTAAAATGGCTTTTAATTATAGAATGTAAGTATAGTTGCAATGCTTTAAAAACCACCTAAATAAAATATCTCTATTGGCAATTTTTACAATATTATTGCTCTTAGTTAATGAAATCTGTCAAAGTTTTGAGATTTTTTTTTTATCACAGTTTAAGAAAGAGATCT